>NC_142395.1:2674003-2816503 GCF_059441095.1 Idiotropiscis lumnitzeri | reverse complement strand
ATTAACGGCTCCAATACGCCGGCGACTCTGAGTGATCTATATCTTTGCTGCTGTAACACCTCAAATTTCCCCATTGTGGGACTAATAAAGGACATCTTTATCTTATCTTTATAGATACATATATACACATATATACATATATGTATATATATATATATATATACATATACATATATATATATGTATATATATATATACATATATATATATATATATTTTTTTATATATATATATATATATATATATATATATATATATATATATACATACATATATGTATATGGCTTTCCCTCCCAGTGCTCCTTATTGCTTTTTATTTGTGTTTGCTTGGTCTTATTGGCACCAACTGAGGCACAGCATCGATATACCCGCCAGGACATCGTGGACATTGGATATCGATGCAAAATACCCATCACAGAGGAATTTTGCTATGATCGCAAAATTCCTGACGAACTGGCGAGGCCGCCCGGCTCACCGTGGCTTGTCATCGGGACCGGGAGGCGGCGACGGCTACGCAGAGAGAGGAAGCAGAAGCGGGGCTGCAGGTCTGGTGTCTTGCTACGGGTGCGACGGCAGCCCCACAGGCAACCACTGCCGAGTCTCTACCTCACCAACGCCAGATCCGTGGTCCACAAAATCGACGATCTGGGATTACAAATCCTGGGAAACCGCTATATGCGAGACAGCAGTGTGATCGTCATCACGGAATCCTGGCTGCACGCCAACGTCCCCGACGCTAGCATCCAGCTGGCTCGGCGCTCGCTACATCGCGCGGCTCGGACGAGGGACACCGGTAAAAGCAGGGGCGGGGGGCTCTGTGTTTACGTGCATGAGAACTGGTGCGGCGATAGCACGATCGTTGAGAAGCACTCTTCCCCCGACATCGAGTACATGTCCGTTAAAGGCCGGCCTTATTTTCTCCCGAAGGAGCTAACGGTAGTGATCGTCACAGCTGTTTACATCCCTCCCGACGCTAACACTAGCACGGCGCTCTCGCTACTTGCATGCGTCATCAATAAACATCAGCGGGCCCACCCTGATGGCGTTCACATAGTAGCGGGGGACTTTAATAAGGCCAATTTAAAGACTGTACTCCCAGAGTTCCACCAGCATGTCAAGTGCCCAACGAGGGGAGACAACACTCTCGACCATGTGTACTTGAACATCAAGCACGCATACAGGGCCCTCCCACTCGCCCCCCTCGGCCAGTCAGACCACCTGTCCTTGCGGCTCGCACCTGCGTACACCCCTCTCAGGCGCAGATTCAGGCCCACCACAAAGACTGTGAAAACCTGGCGTGATGACGCCAGGAGTGAATTACAGGACTGCTTTCAAGACACCAACTGGGACCTCTTTGATCATCAGGACCTTGATGTTTACACGCATTGTGTACTGGACTGCATCAAATTCTGCATGGGAACTGTGTCCCTAAACAGGACCATACGGACCTTCCCAAATGCGAAGGCCTGGATGTCCAGTCAGGTCCGCTCTCTCCTCAAGGCCCGTGACGCTGCCTTCAGGTCAGGCGACAAAGCCCAGTACAGGGTGGCACGTGATGACCTGAGCAAAGGCATCAAGCTAGCCAAGGCAAACTACAAGAGGAGGCTGGAGTCCCACCTTGCCAGCAACAGCCCACGGGAGGTGTGGCAGGGCCTACGGAGCATCACCAACTTCCGAGGCAGCAGCACGACCTCTGTAGACCCGGGTGCATCGCTGGCAGAGGAGCTTAACTGCTTCTTCGCTCGCTTTGACTCGCCCCAACCGTCACACCCCCACACTTCATTCCACAACTCCCCCCCACTCACCGTAGAGGAACACGATGTGAGGCGCGCGCTCCTGGCTATTAACCCCAGGAAAGCTACTGGACCCGGCGGAATACAAGGCAAGGTCCTCAGAGCATGTGCCCACCAACTGTCACATGTTTTCTGCAGGGTCTTCAACCGCTCCCTGGCTCAAGCAGTCATCCCCTCCTGCTTGAAAACCTCCACCATTATTCCTGTCCCCAAAAAGTCACCCGCAGTCCTCCTGAATGACTGACGTCCTGTTGCTCTCACGCCAGTCATCATGAAGTGCTTTGAGAGGCTGGTTCTCCAGCACATCAGGGACTGCCTTCCTCCCACTCTGGATCCCGGACATCCTCGTCGCCAAACTGGACATTCTTGGCCTCCCTGCCCTCACACGCATCTGGATTAAGGACTTTCTGACCAACAGACCCCAGACTGTGTTGCTCGGCCCCTACACGTCCTCCACCCGTACGCTGAGCACCGGTTCCCCTCAAGGATGCGTGCTGAGCCCTCTCCCATACGCCCTCTACACCTACGACTGCAGCCCGGCCCACGGTAACAACACCATCATCAAGTTTGCTGACGACACAACAGTGGTCGGTCTGATCTCGGAAGGTGACGAGACAGCCTACAGAGAGGAGGTCCAGAGGCTGACGGCTTGGTGCGAGGACAACAGACTGCAACTCAACATTGCAAAAACAAAGGAGATCGTCATCGACTTCAGGAGGAACAAGACGGTGCCGCCCCACCTCTGCATCGAAGGAGTGTGTGTGGAGAGGGTCCACACGTTCAAGTTCCTGGGAGTACAGATCTCCGATGACCTTTCTTGGACACACAACACCACAGCAGTGGTAAAAAAGGTCCACCAGCGTCTGCACTTCCTGAGAGTCCTCAGGAAATTCAACCTGGACAGGAAGCTGCTGCTGGCCTTCTACCACTCGCCAATCGAGAGCCTGCTGACGTACTGTGTCTCCACCTGGTACAGCGGCTGCACTGAGGCGGACAGAGTGAGGCTCCAGAGGACGGTCAAAACAGCGCAAAGGATTATTGACTGCCCTCTCCCCTCACTGTTGGACATCTACACCGCCCGGTGCCTCAGCAGGGCTCTCAATATCGTCAAAGACAATACCCACCCAAACTCACACCTGTTCGACCTGATGCCCCTCTGGCAGGCGCTACAGGTGCATCAAATCAAGGACCAATAGACTGACAAACAGTTTCTTTCCAAGAGCCACCTCCATTCTAAACTCTCACACACACACACACACGACCACCCCTACCTTGCAGAACAGCAACGTGATGTGTTTTTATATATCCTATTTAGTATTATTTTCCATTGCACTAACTATCCTCTTATTTATCTAATTTATATATTTATCTGAATTATAGTTGTATTGGACTGGAGAGGGGAGCTCTCTAATCTCGTTGCACACTTGAGTACAATGACAATAAAGGGATTTCTGATTCTAATTCTCTGATATATATTTATATATATATATATACACACACACACACATATATATATATAGATATATATTTGCACATTATTTCAGTGTGAGATGATGAGTGACACTTTACCTGTGATAATGGCACCGTGGAAGTCCGCCTTCAATAGTTTCTGCTGTACAGTGTGTGGACTGCTGCAAAAGCGACACATTTTTTAACCTCAATAAGCGAACTTGGGTCTCACTTGAAAGGCATGAAAATAGCTAAGCTATCATCCATCCAGTTTTATTTATATGTATATATATATATATATATATATATACAGCACACCATCTAGAATACGGGTAGAGAGAGAGAGAGAGAGAGAGTGAAATTCATGTTATAACAAAAAAAAAACAAATTATTATTAAAACTTATTATTTTTTTATTCCCCAGCCATTATTTTTGTATTTATTCAATTACTTCTTTTTGTATTTATTTAATTACTTCGACTTCTACCTGCTGGTACGCCGTCCGGTGTGCCCTGTGAAATGAAAGGTGGCAATCTTCATTTATTTATTTATTAATTCATAACTGACAGCCTCGCGCTCCGCTCGTGCCCGGGCGGAAGAGGTGCTCCTCTTCGGCGTAATTGCCACGCACGCCAGCCGGCCTCCTCCGGAGCTCTCGTACGGTCCCGAACGGAGCGAAATGTCGCCCCGCTCGTGCCCGGGCGGAAGGTGCTCCTCTTCGGCTTAACTGCCACGCACGCCGGCCGGCCTCCTCCGGAGCTCTCGTACGGTCCCGAACGGAGCGAAATGTCGCCCCGCTCGTGCCCGGGCGGAAGGTGCTCCTCTTCGGCTTAACTGCCACGCACGCCGGCCGGCCGGCCTCCTCCGGAGCTCTCGTACGGTCCCGAACGGAGCGAAATGTCGCCCCGCTAGTGCCCGGGCGGAAGTTGTTCCTCTTCGGCTTAACTGCCACGCACGCTGGCCGGAGCTCTGGTACGGTCCCGAACCGCGCGAAACGTCGCCCCAAATCGTGCCCGGGGGAACGTGCTCTTCTTCGTCCACTCTCCTCTTCGCCCACGCTCTTCTTCGGCGCACGCCGGCCGTCTAACCGCTCCAGCGCCCCGTCGTGCCGCTCGGCGAAACTACAATGCCCCCGCGGATCGGAGCGAATGGAGAGCCCCGATCGTGCCCGGGCAAAAAAGTTTTTAATTTTTTAATATTTTTTTTTAGACCCGCGAAGCACTGAACCCGCGAAAGGTGAACCGCGAAGTAGCGGGGTTTATATAAATATATATATATATATACATACATATATATATATATAAATATATATATATATATATATACATACATATATATATATATAAATATATATATATATATATACACATTTATATATATATATATATATATACACATTTATATATACACACATATATTGGTCCAGCACCCCCACTCATGTTTATACCCCCTTGAGTTCAAGAGAATAAAACGAGGGCTTAAAATTGGAGGTAACCAACTTGCTAGCTTGTTAGTTGTGCTGCACTTAGCACCGTTGTTTGCGCATGCGTGGTGACCTGTGTCACAAAAAAAAAAATCAGGTGTCATCTGACTGGGTGCCCTGTATCAATCACATGATGGATAATGATAGGCTTTTCTTAATGTCACGCGATCTACCCATACTACCTTTGCGATCGACTGGTCGATCACAATCGACGTAATGAGCACACCTGGGTAAGAGTTTACCAGTAGCACGCACTATTCGTCCGAGGCCTTCTGATACAGTTGTGCTGGTGTCTGTTCTGTTTCTGTTTCTTAAGGGCGCTCTTTTACAGTTGCTAGACAGTTGAGAAATCCAATCAGATCCCGAGTTGATGACAGTAAGGCCTTCAAACTGGCCTTACGTTGAAGGTGATGAACGCGGCTTGTGATGGAATCCTCACTCGTGAGGGGGCAGCGCTATGCGGAATCAACACACCCGAAAGTTGTCACTGGTCTGTGTTTGTATGAGACAGGTTTTGGGGCAGGTTGTAGTTATGATGCAAAAAGAAAAATTATTTTCTCCCTTTTACACAAACAACTTGGTCATGTGAAATGCTTGAAAACCTTCATGAATCTACCAAATCTACTTTTCCTCAGTTATCTATCTATCTGTCTGTCTTTCTCTCTCAGCTGCATGGTGCACACCCATAATTTTAAATTTGACAAGGTCACCAAACGTTAATCCATCACCAAAAATATTTAGATTAATTTGATAATCTTTACTTGTCAATTATTTGATTTATCAATACACCTTTACATAAAATTACACACAATTATCAAAGATTTGAAAGTTATTTACCTTGTTGGCTTCAATCCACTGCAGAGATCAATGATATATTGTTTCCAGAGATCATGCAGAGGTAAAAAAAGCTCATACCTGCAATGATAATGACAATTTAGTGAGGAAGGCAACAGTACAAATTAGAGTGAAATATAGCATAAACATTACATTACAGTGATGGCAATGCTGGATTGTTTTATTCAAACAATTATGTTTATTGTAGAGCCATGACTAACCTCTGGTGTACACTTTTTATATGGAATATCTTCGCTTCCCTCTTCTGCTGAGCACTCAATCCTCTGGCTCTCTTTTTGTTCAGCATCTTTTTCTTTGTCCTGGAGTATTCAAGGATCACTGCCTTATGACTCAGCAAACTTTTTTCATCTTGTTGTGGATGCAGCTCAGTGTTATTCTTTAGGAAAGCTTGGGTGAAAGCCTCAGCTTTGGAGCGAATCTGAGTCTAGCAAAGTATTAAATACATGAGACAAAGTAAGTTGATAAGTAGATGGAGACCCTGTGAAGTGAATTCAGAGATTTGTTTCTAAATAGATTTTATATATTTGAACATATTTGCTGAAAACATGCTCATTTGTGAATTTGCTTCATGTTTGAAATGACCTTCCATTAAATGTTAGGCTCTCTGTCCACTTTAAAAACTCACTTGAAGAAATTTTTTTTCTTTGGTTTTCGACTCAACATGAGACTGTCACTGTTCTGCATTTTTTCTGGTATCAACCGTATATGCGTTTATGCATCTTAATTTGCGTTCTAATTTACTGCCAAATTATATTACACCATATGTACAGCTCCAGCTGTGGTGAAATGTGCTATATAAATAAAGTGGTATTATATATCCTCGATGTCTGGCGGAAATATCGTAGATCTTTCCCTCTCTCTCCCACGTTTAGCTCGTCGTCTCCTTGTCGTCATGAAAAAAGGGGGCATGAATGAAATATTTTCGGCATGGTTGACGAAAACAACACTGGTCCCCACCCCATCTGTCATTTCTAAGCAATATCAACAAATTTAAAGCAGTGAAAATAGCTTGAAAACAAATGCATTACAGCGCTTGAACTCAACTTATTTTTGAGAATTGTAAAACTGCTTCTGTTTCTTAATTCTGCGGAAGCTGTGTGGCACGATTGTTGCTTCCACTTAATGTCTGGGTGTTTTTTTTTTATATACAACAATGAATGAATGTAGTGTGGTTGGCGACATTGAAATTGCTTGTTTGTTTAAAATTGATCTTTTTTATGCTTTGTTACAGAAGGACTCTCGTGAGTCACTGAGGTAAGTCTTATTTATTGCACAATTGGCTCATTGCTTTTTATTTTGCCTCACTCATGACCTAAGACCTATGAGAAGGCGTTTGTGAAAATTATGTAGGATAGACATTTGCTTTTGTGATTTTTTTTCAAAGGCTTTTTGCACGGTGAGGGCACGATATGACTGCTGACTTGGAAGCACATGATAATTACCTCGTTAAAAAAAAAAAAATCTGGATTTTTTTTTCCAGATTAAATTAGCAATTGAAAGTATTTGGGGGGAGGCACAGTGGGCGACTGGTTAGCACATCTGTCGCATAGTACAGGGGTCAGAGGGTTGGAATTCGTTGATTCGGTTGATTGAACATGATGAACTCTAAATAAATAAATAAATAGTCACTGGCGAAAAGAGAGACAATCTAACCCAGGGGTGTCCAAACTTTTTGCAAAGAGGGCCAGATTTGGTAAGGTGAAAATGTGTGGGGGCCGACTATTTAGCCTGACATTCTTTGAACCATTAACATTAAATACAAATTAACTTTTTGGGATTTTTTTTTAATAACAAATGGCATACTTTTACTTTTACATTTTTTTTTACATTTAGGTTTTTACCGAAATCACAAACCACAAAAAATTAAGAAAACTATAAAGGATATCTAAGTTCATGTGAAACATTACATATTATTCACTATTATATGCTCACTGTAGGAAAAGTGCTGAAAACAAAACAATGATCACTGCATATTCAAACTGTGATTTTGACCATCACAAAAAAAATAATTAACTGAGATTTAAGAATTTATTCAACTCAGAGGACTTAACAAAGGTCTTGCCTGCACTAATGTGAAGGGTGATACTGGGATCTTGACTGCAGTATGTAGTCCATGTCTGGCTCAAGAGCAGTGGTTTTGATGCGCAAGACGTCACGCAGGTGAGAGTCACTCAGTCTCGTCCTCATGCGGCTCTTGTTAATGTTCATAACGGAGAATGTCTTCTCGCACATGTATGTGGAGCCAAACAAGCTCAGCATTTTCTTAGCAAATGTCCGAATTGCTTGGAACCTGCCTTCATCCAGCTGGCGGTAGAAGTTGACAAGAGGGAGCTGTTGGTGCCGACTGCGATGCTCGGCGTCACACTGCAGCTCAATGAGCTCCAGTTGCAGGTGGTCTGGAGCGTCATCAGGGTCCACGGAGAAAGGAGAGGAAAAAAGCGTGATCTCCTTTTCAATAGCTGCAAAGTCCCGAAAGCGCTGCTGAAACTCCTCAACCAGAGATGAGATGTCTGCTGCATACTTTGTCATTTGCGCACTGATATTGATCTGTGGGAAACTGGTCACAATTTCCTGCAGCGACGGGAAATGTGCGGTATTGGGCTGCGCCTGTGACAGGTGTCTTTGGAAAAGTAGCAGCTTGGTCCGAAAGGCTTTGATGTGTGAATACAGTTGGCTTACCACTGCATTTTGCCCTTGAAGGCTTGTGTTCAGCGCATTCAGTTGTCGCGTTATGTCAACTAAAAATCCCAAATCAGCCAGCCAAACAGGATCATTTAATTGTGGCATGGGTTGTCCCTTTTTAGTCAAGAATTGTCCAATTTCCTCCCTGAGAGAGAAGAAGCGCTGCAGCGCAGACCCCCGACTGAGCCACCTTACGTCGGTGTGATACAAAACATCTCCGTATTCAGCCTGGATGTCGAGAAGAAACTGTTGAAACTGGCGGTGGCACAGCGCTTTGGAGCGAATATAATTAATAGTCTTTATCACCGGTTTCATAACATTATCATATTTCATATATTTGGCACAGAGAACTTCTTGATGAATAAGACAGTGGAGTTTAATAGCGCTGCCTCCTTCTTCGCTGACTTTGTTACAGACAAGGCTTGATAATCCACTCCGCTCGCCAGCCATGGCAGGTGCGCCGTCCGTAATAATCCCGGTGACTTTATTCCACTGTAGTTTCATGTCATCTATGGTGGAACAAACAGAAACAAATAAATCCGTTCCTCTTGTTTGGCCCTTCAGACTCTGGAGGTCCAGAAGCTCTTCACTCACGTTCATGTCATTGTCCACTCCTCTTAAAAAGATCAGTAACTGAGCGGTGTCGGACGCATCCGTGCTTTCATCGCACGCTAACGAGAAAAAATCAAACTCAGTTCCTTTTGCCTCTAACTGTCTCTTAATATCTAATGAAACGTCTTCAATTCTCCGTACCACAGTATTACGAGCCAGGCAAATATTGGCAAACTCTTGCTTCTTCGCGGGACAAATTTTCTCAACCATTTTCATTACACAGTCTTTAATAAATTCACCCTCAGTGAAAGGTTTGCAGTGCTTTGCAATCAGCGTTGCCACTTCGTAGCTTGCCTTTGTGGCATTTTCATTTGACTCACGGACTCTTGTGAAAAAGCTTTGCTGTGCCGTTAAAACAGCTTCCAGTTGCTTCACTTTTTCACCGCGTTTGTTCCCAGTTAGCTTGTCGTAGCTAGCATGTTTTGTCTGGTAGTGCCTCTTGATGTTGAATTCCTTGAAAACAGCCACAGTCTCTTGGCAAATTAGGCAGACACAGTTGTTTCGTATTTCAGTGAAAAAATACTCAAATTTCCACTTGTCCTGGAAGCGGCGGCCCTCGCGGTCAACTTTCCTTTTTTTGTTTACAGACGCCATGTTAGAAATGGGCTGGGCTGAAACGATCACGAAAGGTCAAGGGTCACGGCGGCCAGAGTGCGGCCACAGGGCTACTGCCATCTTCTGGTGAAATGAAAAATAGCTTTTTGTACACATGTATTTTATACTGTGTTCAACAGTGCTGGCGGGCCGCATATTATTGATTTCATGATAGAGGCCGCGGGCCGGTAAAAATTTGTCCACGGGCCGCAATTGGCCCGGGGGCCGGACTTTGGACATGTCTGATCTAACCTAAAACTTAGTCCTCGTTTTAGCAATTCCTTTAAAACATTTGAAGTTCTCATTATGCGACCCTCAGCCGAGCTGCCGTTTTATCTTGCCGTTCTTTATCGTCCACCTGGCTCTTACTCCGGCTTTTTAGATGAATTTTCTGAATTCGTAGCTGATTTAGTAACTCATGCGGATAATATACTTATCATGGGCGACTTCAACATTCATATGAATCTCCCGTCGGAACCACTTACCGTGGCGTTTTGGACAATCATTGATATGTTTGGTTTCACGCAAATAATAAATGAAGCAACGCATATAAATGGCAAAACGCTAGATTTGGTATTAACCCGAGGCTTAGCATCTTCAAAAATAATTGTATTACCATATACCAGTGCTATATCTGACCATTACTTTATCAAATTTGAAGTCTTGGCTCATTGTCATCGTTTTGACCATAATCAAAATTATAGCAGCCGTAACATTAGCTCCTCAACCATCGTTGCGCTCTCTGAGCTACTCCCTTTAGCAACTGCTTCGTTTCCTAATTATATTGGTACGATTGATGATCTCACAAACAACTTGAATGTCGCTTTGTTAAATGCGCTTGACTCCGTCGCGCCTTTAAAAACTAAAACTCGTCCAAAGAGGCTTACTCCGTGGTTTACAGAGGAAACGAGCATACTGAAACGATCTTGTAGGAAGCTTGAGCGCAAATGGCGTGCGACCAAACTTGAGGTCTTCCGTCAGGCATGGTGCGATAGTTTACAAAAATACAAAGAAGCGCTTAATCTAGCCAAAACTAATTATTATTCTAGATTAATTGTCTTACATAAAAACAACCCTAAATATTTATTTGATACCGTAGCAATGCTAACGCAACAGCGACCAACCTCGGATAGCTCTTCCTATTCAGCTCACGATTTTATGCAATTTTTTACTCAGAAGATAGAATGTATTCGTGATGAGATTAATGACACTGTTCTTAAAATTCCGTCGAATTCCGCGATAAATGGTGTTAATAGGGACATTAGGGCTGATAACTGTCCGATAACCTTATGTCAATTTAAAAAAATATCTCTTGAGAGCCTAACAAAATTGGTTAGTGCGGCAAAACCGACAACTTGTGTGCTCGATCCGTCTGTTTTAAATATAATTAATCTATCACTTACCACGGGTGTAGTACCAGCAGCTTTTAGGACAGCTGTTATCCGACCGTTACTTAAGCAACCAAACCTTGACCCAGAGAGTCTCAACAACTATATGCCGGTTTCAAATCTTCCGTTTATTGCAAAAATTCTTGAAAAAGTCGTAGCGCAACAACTTAATGAATATATGACTGCTAATAATCAATTTGAACCTTTCCAATCGGGTTTTAGAGCCGACCACTCTACTGAGACGGCCCTTGCTAAAGTTACTAATGATCTTCTCATAGCTTTGGACACCGACACCTCATCAATATTACTCTTACTCGATCTTAGTGCCGCTTTTGATACCGTTGATCATAACATATTATTAAAACGCCTTGAAACGTGTGTTGGCATTTCAGGTTCAGCGCTTTCTTGGTTTAATTCGTATCTGTCGGAGAGGACGCACCGTGTAATTCATGGCAATACGACTACGGATCTTTGTAAGATCACATGTGGAGTTCCGCAGGGATCTGTACTTGGACCTCTATTGTTTAGCATCTATATGCTACCGCTTGGTGATATTATACGGAAATATAACATTAGTTTTCACTGTTATGCTGATGATACGCAATTATACATGCCGTTGGATATAACGAATCCGCGCGACTGCTATAAATTAGAGGCGTGCCTTGCCGAAATTAAACAATGGATGTCTTTCAATTTTTTGCGTCTTAACTCAGATAAAACCGAGATGCTCATCATTGGACCACCGCGTCATCTGTACCTTTTCAAAGACACAACTCTGAATATCGATAAATGTAATATTACCCAAAAGGATTCAACAAAAAATCTCGGTGTTATATTTGACGCAACTATGTCATTTCAAATGCACATTAAAAATATTACTCGAACTGCGTTTTTTCATCTGCGTAACGTTGCTAAAATTCGCCCAATTCTATCGTGTGACGCGGAAATCTTAATCCATGCGTTTGTTACGTCTCGCCTCGACTATTTTAACGCTTTGCTCTCGGGTCTCCCCATGTCTAGTATTAAAAGTCTGCAGTTAGTTCAAAATGCAGCAGCTAGACTCTTAACTAAGACGAGAAAGTTTGATCATATTACCCCGATATTAGCCAATTTGCATTGGCTTCCGGTCCACTTGAGATGTGATTTTAAAGTTCTGCTACTTACTTTTAAAATATTGCACGGCTTAGCACCTTCCTATCTCGTTGACCTCGTGGTACCATATGTTCCGTCCCGAAACCTTCACTCACAAGATGCTGGTCTTTTAGTGATCCCGCGAGCCAAAAAGAAGTCCGCAGGTTCTAGAGCGTTCTCTATTCGGGCACCAATGCTTTGGAATGCACTACCCTCAGATATTAGAGGCGCCACTTCAGTAGAAATGTTCAAAACACTATTAAAGACGCATTTATACTCTTGTGCATTTAGCTGAAATATTTGTTGGCCTGTTTACTGCCGCTTTTTTTTTTTCTCTTTTGTTTTCTTTTCTGCCCCCTTTTTCCCCGGCTGGGGGATTAGGTGACGGTGACCCACTAGGAAGTTTAAGGCATTGACCAACTGGGCATGCACCTGTTCCAGTGATGTCGTCTTCCTGCAGCGCAACATTTGATCAATTTATTAATATACTTTAGCATCTAATTTAATTATTTAATGGCCTGTTTACTGCCGGTTCTTCTCTTTTCTGCCCCCTCCTTCCCCTGCTTGGGAATTAGGTGATGGGGACATGCTTTGAAGATTACGGCACTGACGAACCGGGAAGGGACCTGCTCTGCCGAAGTCGTCTTCATGCAGCGCCTTTTCTGATTTCCTTATATTTCAGCACTTCATTGAACTACTTGTTGGCCTGTTTGCTATTTCTGTTCTTTCTTTTCTGTTCCCAATTCCCCGAATTAGGTGATGACGATTCACTTGGAAGTGGCTGTACTGAATTTACACCAACTGACTGGTACAAGATCGAAGGCTCATCTTCGGATATGCTGCCATGGATATTGCGGCCCTGGATGAGGACCCACTTCACTGAAGTCATCTTCCTGCAGCACTTCATTCAATTGACTCTTACATTATCTTATCTATTATTGCATAGCATCATTGTATGTGTCAAATGTTGCCCAGTTGGCATCCATTGCAGCCTGGTCATCCTGGAAGGGGGATTCCCCCATCTGTGGTCCCTTCTCAAGGTTTCTCACTTTTCCCCTAATGAGGTTTTTTGAGTTTTTCCTTGCCCTCCTGGGGGTTAAGATCGGGGATGTCGATTGTGGCTATCTAAAGCCCTTTGAGACTGTCTGTGATTAAGGGCTATACAAATAAAATTGACTTGACTTGACAAAGGTGGATTTTATTTTAAAAATTTGCGCACTTTGCAAAGCCAAATTCAAATACAACATTATAAATAATTCTTTGGTGTATCGTTAAACAGTTGTACAGGAAAGGAATCATATTGAGGAGTCAAAGAAAGCTATAAGAAGTCTTTGAATCGTAACTAAGTGCTTGCGTGAGGTAAATTCAGAAAATGTCAAATTTCACACACATAATACTAATAAAGCATGAAAAAAAAATGTTTGGTATATATGACAAAATAATCGTTTTCCTGAAGTGAGATTCCGCCGAGTGACAAACCCATGTCATTCCAAGACAACTATGCCAGAGCACAACATAGAAAGTGTATTAAACCAGTCAGAAATTGACTCACAAAGCAAAATATCAAACGTATCTGAGGGGATCAAGGTATTTGAAGAGCTGGAGGAAGAGGAACTCGCAGATATTCTGTTCATTGCACCATACATGTACTGTAACATACATGTCATCTGTCTTTCAAAAAATTGCAATGCTGGTGCAACCTATCCTCATTTGGGCATGGCCTCCACAAAGGGTGCACGCGTAGCACACATTGAGTGAAAGATGGTGGGACGCCAGATAAGCTCTGCCTTCCACAGTAGCACAATCGTCATTTTGGAGAGAAGCGCTTTCCAAAAAGTAAATCTAGCTCGGTAGACTATTTGGTTCTGATAACAGCAAGCTGTTTCAAGTTAAGAAGACGTACGTTTGATAGTTTGGACTTGTGGTACTGTATTAGAACAAGTCTACTACAAGTCTAGGTTGTTCAAACGTTTTTAATTTGTTTATTTATGTTGCTTTAAGTGAAAGAAGGCCACAACAGTTGCCAAATAAAATGTTTTGGTACACAATGAGCATTGATCATCTGTTTGTAATGAATAATCTTTAGTAGTCAGTAAATCAGAAAGTCTATTGGGGGGAAACCTTGTATGCCTATTTTTAACTAAAACCTTTTGGATTTTTCATTGACTAAATTTACGAAAACTATACTAAAACTAATTTTGGGAGTTTCTATCGACTAAATCTAGACTAAAACCTTTTTGAGTTTTCGTCGAGGAAAACTAGACTAAAAACTTTTTGAGTTTTAATTGACTAAAACTATCACAAAGAGGAATGACTAAATGTGACGAAAACTAATGAGCATTTTTCTCCAAAAAACTATGACAAAATCTAAAATGCTTGCCAAAAACAACACTGATAAGTATAGATGGTCACATGAATTTACATGAAAATATGAGGTTCGGATTAAAAAGGTGCATTTCAAGAATTTGTTATTTTTTGAGTTATCGAAAACAAATTCATCACATTTTAAATAAAAAAAATAATTTCATTTCCTGATAAAAAAAAAATCCATAATGGTTGTTGGGGTGAAAAATGGGTCAGTTTCAAAAAGCTTGGCGACCTCTGTACTGAGTCAGGCCCAGAAAATTAAAACATTTTTTCTCAGACCTGAAGTAACAGTGATACTTTATTTAGATTCCCTAAATGTGTTGCTGCGTGGAAGACCTTTCTGTCATCGCTCTCAAAGCAAATAAAGTGCGATGTGATCTACTCACCTCAACTCCAAGAACTTTCACAAGGTCACAGGGAACATCGGTGTACACAATTGCCTCTAGTAGAGAAAGAGTGGTGTAAATAGTAATTTTAGAACAATAAGATTTTACAGCAGTAACATATTGAGAATAGACTCTCAAATTTTCACAGACTGGTATACTGATATGCGACTGAAAATTCTATTGAATATACTGAATAATGAATGGCCAATGATTTTTAGATAATTTATATTTTGCCACTTAAAAGAGGGTGCCAGAACCAGCAGCAATCGACGGAGATCCCTCTGGTCGCATTTTGAACATCCCGGAGGATGTTCAAAATGCGCATGAACTCATCAGTTTGTACCGTAATCCAATGTCAATTAAGTCCACACGATTATAATAACCAACCGCAAAGGTATATATAAAGTTAAATGGGAAAAGGCTCTATACAAGACCAGGAGCGGACTTTGGAATGGACTGCTTGTGTGAAAGTGCTAATGTTGGAGATTTTGGATGTAGACCGATAAAATCTGTTTTTTTTGGCAGATGTCGGACCGATATTCGATACAGGTATCAGATCACGGGATACCTAATTTAAATAATGTATTTATACAACCCCGATCAAAATCTTTAGACCAGTTTAAAAATAGCTAGAATTTTAAAGAAAAATCTCAGCGAGCTGTCACCTTCAATGGTGGAGGCGTTTGCGTGTCCCAATGATCCTTGTAGCTAAGTTGTCTGGGGCTTTTTGCCCCTGGTAGGGTAGGGTCACCCATGGCAAACAGGTCCAAGGTGACGGTCCAGACAAAACACAGCTCACAAGACCCCTTATGATGTCGACAATATGTGGACCTCGTTTTCCCTTAACCAGACATAGATCACCGGCGCCCCCCTCTGGAGCCAGGCCTGGAGGAGGGGCTTGCAGCACCCATGGGGCTTGGCCGGGCACAACCCAAAAATTTCCCGTCTCGAGTACTCTGGTGCGCAGTCGCCACTTGTCGTCTATGCAATGCACAGTCAGGCTCAAACAGGGATCCATGTTGTGACTCGACCACAAGTCGGCTGTGGGTGCAAAATGCTTGACATGTCTAAGCTCCCGTGCCAATATTGTCCATATTGGGTAGTACAGTTTGCGAAAAATATTTGCGCACCTCGGTTACTTTCATGAGGCGTTTAAATCCCGTGCGCTCCACTGTAGCAAGATGAGCCATATCTTTAGCTATGTGCAAGGCTATCGCGTCCACCTCTGAGACGTTCTCCCGTATGGTGTCGCCTCCGTTATGGGCTGTTGTCACTTGCAGAACCTTGCTTCTCAATTTGAGCTTTTAGGATAAGTTACAAGTCAACAGCATGGTAGTGAGTAGTGAATGAATGAAAAGCATGGTAGTGTAGTAGGTGGTGAAAAAGAAAAGGTTGGACGCGCTGTTTTGGGTGCTTATGACACACTTTGTTGTTCGTATTCTTTTGCTGAAACATCGTCTTTATGGAACCCAAAATAGTTCCAAACGACATATTTATTTTTGGGACAAGCGCAACAGGAACAACTTCAACTAATATTACTTCATCTTCAGCCGTGTCAGCCGCTTCTTGATTTGAATTTCCAATCACGACCGTGTCATCAATTTTCTTTCTCGTCCAGATGGGTGGAGTTATGTGACGACACGCGCTGTAGCCGTTTTAAAGGGGCATGAACATAGCCGCAGACAGAAAAAGACTTTTCTTTGTTTAAAAAAAAAAAAGAATTTAGCGACAAGGTCAAAAGGGTGTCGGGTGTTGTAATACATTTTGGTAACGGTACATTTTCGGTTTATCGCCCAGCCCTAACGTGGGTCACCCTTCCCATGGGTTCACCACTTTTGGGAGGGGCCAAAGGGGTTGGGTGGCATGTGAGTCGGGCAGCGGCAAGAGGGAGACCTTGGCGCTCTGTTCCCCAGGAACAGAAACTAGCTCTTGGGAATGTCACCTCTCGGGCAGGGAAGGAGCCTGAGATGGCGTGTGAGGCAGAGAAATTTTGACCAGACAGTCGGGCTCTTGTACCATACCTCTTGAGAGGGCTTGGATACTCTTCCAATCTGGAATTGCCCAAGGTGAGAGACGTTGTGCAGGTGTGGGCACACTTATTGGCCCCCGGCTTGGCGCATGTACATTGCAGTTCACCCTGGTGGTCTAGAGGGTAGCCTCCCTTCCACCTTAAAGTGGGGGGACGGATCCTGATAGTTGTTTGTGCTTATGCACCAAAGAGCAGTTCAGAGTACACACCCTTTTTGGAGTGTCTGGAGGGTGTGCTGGAGAGCGCTCCCCCTGGAGACTCCCTCGTTCTGCATTGCTCACGTGGGTAATGACAGTGATTGGGAGGAACGGCCCCCCAATCTGAACCCGAGTGGTGTTCTGTGACAGGACTTTTCTGCTCATCATGGATTGTCCATAACAAACACTATGTTTAAACATAAGGGTTTCCAAATGGGCACTTGGCACCAAGACACCCTAGGCCTCAGTTTGATGATCGACTTTGCAGTTGTGACATGAGATTTGTTTCCGCATGTTTTGGACACTCAGGCAAAGAGAGGGGCGGCGCTGTCAACTGATCACCACCTGGTGGTGAGTTGGCTCCAATGGTGGGAGAAGATGCCGGTCCGACCCGGCAGACCCAAACGTATGGTGAGGGTCTGCTGGGAACGCTTGGCAGAATCCCATGTCAGAAAAAGTTTCAAGTCCCACTTCCGGCAGAACTTTGCCCACGTACCGGGGGAGGCGGGGGACATTGAGTCTGAGTGGACCATGTTTCGTGCCACCATTGTTGAGGCAGCCGATTGAAGCTGCGGATGTAAGGTGGTCGGTGCCTGTCGTGGCGGCAACCCCCGAACCCGCTGGTGGTCACCGGCTGTAAGGGATGCTGTTAGGCTGAAGAAGGAGTGCTATCGGGCCTTTCTGGCCCGTCGGACTCCGGAGGCAGTTGAGCTAAGTCAGTGCTTCTCAATTATTTTCTGTTACGTACACATTTTTATCTTTCCTTCTTCGTGGTATAATATCAAATGTACCATGTATCTTTGTGGTTGTATTATTATTATTGTTGTTGTTGCTGCAAAATTATTAAATACCTAATATTGTAAGCACATTGTGCCAACCATTTTTTTAATATAAAACTAAAGGATAATGTAAATGGCAGTCAATTTAAAACTGAACAAAGGTTAGACTGCTCGGAGCCACTTTTGTGATCCTGGCATGGAAGTCCATTGTTTCAGAGGGGTCTCGTTCACACCTCCTGTGGTGCAGCTGTGATCTAATCTTCCTGCATTCCTCTCCTGAGTGTCTGGTCATTAGCATGGTCTAAACTTCAGTTACACTTAAAGGATTTCATACTTTTGACTATTAAAGGAATATAAGAGTTTGAGCTTAACATAGTTCATTAGATGTTGGTGCATCCAATGTATGAAAATGTGATATTGTAAAATGCTGAGAGTGTGCCTGGTGGCGCGAAACTGGTTGCGGGGGTTGTGCAAGAATGGAATGTTTTAGAAGCAGAAGGTGCTGAGCGAGACGAGATGACTCCGGGAAGGAGCGGCCATCGGGGGATCGCACGCAGGAGGAGCCACGGGATTCGGCGGGAGGAGAAAGACCAATGAGAGCGAGCTAAAGTTAACTGCAATACACATAGCCAATAGAATCATGCCAGGATGCCTTTGTCTGTGCCATTTTGCATGTTGTATAGTATGAATCAGGACTGGGCAACTCGGAGGTAGAACACATTCGCTGGTGGCACGAGAGGTGTAGACTTGTATTGAGAGGGATCCGAGATCTAGGTGCCATGTAGAAAATCTGTATTGGGAATAAATCCACTTTGTGCGTGAAAATGCCGGCTTCCTGATACCTTTCTATTGCAGAACGAGCGCGCATATTGTTGGATGAGTGAGAGTTGGTTAAGGTCGCAAATTGGAGTCAGATTACTAATTCGAGTTTACATTGGTTTAAAATTAAATTCTAACATTGATATAAAGATAAATTCCAACAAAACAAATAAAACCTAAGTAAATAACACGAACAGGCCAAACAAGCCAAATGCAAGCTCTAATGTTGAGTGCAGGTAGGGCTGTGACGATAATTTGATATCGACATGTACCGCGATAGTTGGGTGAGTGATATCAATAGAAAATGGTATCGATAAATTATGGACCCCCCCCCCAAAAAAAAACCACAACGGAGCAAATTCGACCTATCACTGCCCTACTCGTCACAAACTCCCTCCCATTGAGGATCTACAACCCGAGGTTCACTCATGCGCCGCGGAGCTAGCGTGACTTAAAACAAAAAAAAATAAAAACGGGTGGCTAAGGTGGCCTTACCGGCCGACTTGAGGAAACGCTTGTTTGATAGTTAAGTTAATAACAAGCACCACCTCACAGACATGCACGGGACGAAACGGCCCGGAGCTCTAGTACACGAGACCTCCGTCGCATGGGAGGCAGGCGTACGTAGCAATGAAGCCGCTAACATGCACCCTCCGCGGACACGCACGGGCCGTGTACCCACCGCGGACACGCACGGGACAAAATGGCCCGGATCTCTAGTACACGAGACCTCCGTCGCATGGGAGGTGGGGGTACGTATCAGTGAAGTAGCTAACAAGCACCCTCCGCGGAGACGCACGGGCCGTGCACCCACCGCGGACACGCACGGGAAAAAACGGCCCGTAGCAGCAGGACACGAGACCTCCGTCGCAAGGGCGGCGGGCGTATGTAGCAGTGAAGCCGCCAATAAGCACCGTCGGCGGACCCGCACTGGACGAAACGGCCCGTAGCACCAGAATTGCTCTGTCTCAAAGGAGGCCGCTGTGCGTTGTACATTTTAAAATAATACATATCTGAATTCAGCCCTTTTCCCTCTTTTATTTTCAATAGTTGTTGTAACTTACCCATTACTGCTCTGTTTATACAGGTATTGGTTTGCTGTTTAATTTGCGTATTTAACAAAAGGCATGTTTTCGGGCAGCTAAAGGGTCCTTGTATTTCCGTTCATTTATGTCGGGCATATTGTTGGACAGCTAAGCAGTCCCAAGAGAGACGTATCGAGTCCGTTAGCCGTTAGCTGCGGATACGCGATTGCTACACTTTTCATCGTCGTGTATGCGCCAGAATGAAAGTGAGTTATTGAGCTCTGTTGAATTAATTGGAGTGCTATTAAAGCTACGTTGTTCTCTGTCCCTGTGTCCGGTTACGCTCTTTGATTTGATTCGAATGACTGTTTGGATGTGGCGCCCCCCTAAATTCACAAACAGTCCCAGCTCTCCGCAACAATTATAAAATATATATATATATATATATATATATATATACACACACATATATATATATACATATTTATTGTAATATATATATATATTATATATAATATATATATATTATAATAATTAGTATATATATATATATATATTATAATAAATATATATATATATATTATAATATATATAAATATATATATATATTATATGTATATTATAATATATAAATATATTATAATATGTATATATATATATATATACATATATATATATTTTATATATATATATATATATATATATATATATATATATATATATATATATATATATATATATATATATAGTATCCGTCGGTGTGGTTTTCAGTGCACCATTTGCTACAATTTAACAGATAAAAGTAAGCGTTTGACTCCGCCGAAATTGGGGGGAAATTACCTGCTTTTGGATTTGTTGGGCCAATATAGTTTTGCAAATATGATGCGACTACAGTGAATTTCCGTGATCGAACACAATAAAAAAAAGGAAGAGGATTAGTGAAGAGGGCTATCATGTTTTCAGCGGGATCAAATTTAAGTGGGAAGACACATACATCTGGTCTCCTGTTAGAGAACACGTAATTGTATTCCAATTTACTGATTTGTTTATTTTTTTTAGAACCACCGATAGCCGCGTCAAGAGCAGCAAAAGAACAAAAAAAAAACAATAGTCACTCGCGTTCTGCGTTGTACTCGAGATGCATTCAATGACCACTTACACAGTAGGACATCCATATACTTATTCAAAGCCTCAAACCACTAGACGACTCAAAACAATATGGATATTATGGTAGGCAGTAACCTCACGGGTGATCAAACAGGTGAAGCCCAATAATCAAAGGACTAACTGTGTATAACTGAGACCATTTTGAGGAACTGCAGCAAGTATGAGCAGGATCCCTCTTTCCTAGGCAAAGTTACCAGGGGATACTGATTCTGGCACTCTAAACCAGGGGTGGGCAAACTTTTTGACTGGCAGGCCACAATGGGTTCTAAAATTTGACAGAGTGGCCTGACCAGGAGCAGATGGATGGAGTGTTTTGGTAACCTCACCTCATTGAAGGAAAAAAAAATACATTTAATTTTAAATGAAAGTGAACAAAAGCATTATAACAATATATATGTCTTTGAAAAACCACAGTATTTAGAAAATAAAACATTAACAAGGTTTATTCATTTAATTTTTTTCAAGTTCGGCGGGCCGGATTAAAATGTTTACGTGCGGCCCCCGGGCCGTATTTTGCCCATGGCTGCTCTAAATTGTCCCTAGGTCTCCACACACAATTTGGTCCAGGTGTCCCAGTAATGCAATTAAGCCTACATGCAAAGAAAGTCAAAAACCCACAAAGCAACCGAATGACGATCATACAATAAACAAAATTACCTATAGAAATAGAATTACAATTATAAAACAACTAACCCAATTTACTGAGGACAGCATAAATATTACATAATGACTAAGGGTGGGGAAAGAAATCGATATTGCAATAAATTGTTGCTAACTCTGTCGCAATAAATAATCAATAGCCTGGCGGCAAGTATCGATATTTTAAAACAACACACAATGGATTTACCTCGTTGTCACCGTCTGTATTTAATTTCTCCTGTCCTTTCTGTGGGGGCGCTGTTGCAATAGGTTCTAAACTTGCCGGGATCAGCGGCCGGTGATGATTGTGAAGAATTTACCATAGCAGGGTTCGCGGTTAACCGCTTCCCGATTGCCCGGGGCAAGTGAAATTTGGCCACGGGCAAGGTAAAATTATGGGCAACTTACCCGACCGGGCAAGCATTTTTTAAAGCAGCCAAATATCTTTAATTTCGACGAAAACTGTGGCGTGATCTGTTTGTAGTCACTGTATGGTGATGGTTTAACCCAGACACCCCCTTATGTTGTGGTATGGTCCATTGGCCGCCCACTGCCCCCGAGGGCAATGGGCGGGCGCTACGGGGATCAGTTAGTTCAGTGAATGTCGAGTTAAAGTGAACGTCAATAAATCCCGCAGTATTGGAACTCGCTGTAGTTGCATCCTCATTTGAAGTTTGAAAAACACAACAAAAACCTACGATAGTTCGGCTGAAAAATTGACAGCCGGAAGTTTTCTTACCTTCTGCGCATCATTCTGCGCATGTTTACAAGTGGCGACGAGTTTGTTCAAATCCGAACATTTCGGATTCCTCTGACATGACTAAAATAGCTCGAATATTTTTAAGTAGACAATTCAGTTGTGAGTAAGGAAGGGAGTAATATTTGATTATTGGCTGTTAATTCATTAGCTCCATGATGTGACCTAACATAGTGTCAGTGACTGTGTTCTGTTTATGCTATGAAACTTATGGAGGCAGCATCACAGGCACTGGTCTTAAAGGAATACACAAATTTCCCACACTCATAATTTACTCATGTGATTACTCAATTAATAGGCTCTCCTGGATTTAAAATTGATAATCTGGATTGCTGTAATATCATTTTCCCAATTTAACATGCAGATTTGTTAATTATTAAAACTACAATTAACTTTTTCAATAACTGCACAGGATGATACATGCTGTTTTAATTTATGCTTATCAGATTATATGTTTACTTACATTTGTGGCACACATTTTACAACCATAAACATTTTATTCTTAGTCTAGCTTTCACAGGATCAGTTCGACCTGCCAGCTCCTTACGGACATATGCTTCATTGACTGTTTCTAAATGCCTGCAACGTCTGCAACATAGAACTCATGAAGGAATAACATAATCCTGGGTCAGCAGACACCTAATTCATGTGTTAATACATGATACATTTTTATATAAGCAACCCTTATGATTGTAACGTATTTTTAATTCTTTCTAGGCAGGAACTGTCCGAACAAAAAATTCATGCAATTTGTAATTAGACACTTTGTCATACGAAAAGTCACTCAGGGCAAGGTAATTTAATCTTCGGGCAAGAGAAAAAAAATTGTCACTTGCCCAAGATGGGCAAGTAATTTGGCCACTCGGGCAAGGCAAATTTTAGTGGCACTTGCCCAATGGGCAAGCAGTTTTTAAAGTTAACTTCGAACCCTGCATAGAAGAAGAACTAATGCAAGAATAGCGGAAAACCCAGAAAAACAAATCAGAGACCCACCAGCGAGTTTCCATTTGAAAGTGTGGAGACGCTTCGGCTCTTTACGAGACAGGTGACGGGAGAGCACTGGATAAAGAGTATGCAATCTGCAAGAACTGCTTTGAAAAGGTAAAATATAACATCAACACTACGAATCTGCAAAGCCACCTCGTTCACTATCACAATAAACTACTCGCAGGTGATAAAAAAGGCAAACCAAGACAGCCGACAATCACTACTGCTTTTAAAGCAAAGTTTCCCTTTGGTGTGCTCTTACGTCTGAGCATGTTGATTAGTTTGTGTTCCTCAAGAAGAATATGCCTTGATGTGTCCACTGTGCGGTTTAACGTAAAGGACTTTATTGACAGTTGCTCCTGACATTTTAGGTTCAGAAAGCAGTGCAGTGTCTTGGTTTACATATAACACGTTATTGTCTGTGCACTTTAATGTGTTCAGCTGTACAGGGGACCTGTTATTAATGTCCATGCACTTTAATTTGTCCAGCCGTAGCTACAGTGTTAAGATATGTATTGGCATTGAATATAAATGCATAATTACAGATCTTTTCAATTTTATGGGCATTTTTTTCTTTTTCGGTCACATATCTCGTGATATATTGTTGAAGAAATTTCTAACAATATATTAATATCGTAGACAGTGTGCATTGTGATATTATCGTTATCGTGGGCCACATGTCACAGTATCGAATTGTGAGTTCCCCATATCGTCGCACCCCTAATAATGACTGCACTGTTATAGTATGTAACATTCTATCATACATAAGTATTACTTTGTGAAATGTATTTGTTATAGTAATTGCATAAATATGTGAACGTGTGATTGTGATTGATTGCGCATGCATTAATTTGATTACTGCATTTATCAAAGCAGGTGCTGCCAGAATCAGTAAAGGGGCTCCTAATAGCATTCAAATGGTCGGACAGATTTGTTGTGTTACCTCGTGTTGCAGCAACAACAGCGAGGCACTGTTGGCAGAGGGTTTTTTGTGTGATGTATATTCCTTTTTATGGCCGAAATAACTCCTTATTTCGCCGCTTCTGCTGCCGTTGTCGGTACAAGATAGGGCCGGGTTGTTAGATGTGGACGGGGTCCTTCGGAGGCTGCGCGCTTGCTAAAGACGTCACGCGAAACACATATTTCTCAAATATATTTCTTTGCCTCTGTGTTTGTTTTTACCCCTGGCTGTTCTATTTGCCTATTTTGATTCGCTAAATACAAAAATAAAACAAAATAACTGCATGCCTGCCACCTTGGCGAGTCAGCTCCCGCATCACTTCCACCTATGCCCCAGAGAAGCCGCTGCCACACAGCAGTGGTACGTTTGCGTTTCCGTTTCCCCTGCCGGGAAGCGGGGTGGGGGGTTTGACTAATTAGCGTGGGGCTCAGCAAGACGGTCTGTGTACTCTCTCCAATGAAGACCATAGTGTAGCGTGCTGCTTTTATGAAACAAACTTAAAGTTTCCGTGTTCTAAAAAAAAAAAAAAAAAAAGATAGAAATATCGCACGTCCTACGATGTGACCATTGCGCATGCCCACATCACAATCGCGATGTTAAAACCGCATATCGTGCGATTATCTCAGTAATACACAGTTAGGCCTTTGATTGTTGGGGTTTACCAGTTTGATCACTTGTGAGGTTACTGCCTGCTATAATATGCATATTATTTTGCGTTGAGTAGTTGTTTGATGCTTTGAATGAGTATGATGTTTTCAGATGTCCTACTGTATAAGTAGTCATTGAATGCACCTCGAGTCCGACACAGAACGCGAGTGACTTTATTTTGTTTTTCTTTTGCTCCTCTTGACGCGACTATCGATGGTTACAAAAAAAAAAATCAAACTGTCAATTGGAATACAATTACGTGTTCTCTAACAGGATACCGCCTATCTGTATCTTGCCACTTAATTTGATCTCCCTAGAAACATCATAGCCCACTTCACTAATCCTCCCAATTTTCATCGTGTTTTGATCACTGTAATTCACTTATGGTAGCTTCATTGATTGCAAAATTTTTTTGGTCTAACAAATGCAAATGCGGGTAATTTTCCCCTAATTTCTGCGGAAACAAACGCTTACTTTACGTGTTAAATTGTAGCGAATGGCGTGCTGAAAACCACACCGACGGATACGACCACTTTTATGCAAAACCTAGTTTAAAACACAGCAAATCAAAAACACAAAATTATTCATTCTTCATGCCTTTCAATGAAAACAAACAGTAACATTGCACCGCCTTCAGTCAATGCGTGTGCGCTCCCGCGTCAAGGGATACAGATTCTTTACTGCAGTCAGGCCAGCCTCCACTCGCAAAAACGAAGTCAAGTCAGCCGCCCCTCTTATTTTCAATACTGTGCAACACGGTGCATTACGGTAATGCGCCGAAAGCGCTTGTTCTTGGCCACCTTCAAAATAAAAGCGATGAAACTCAAGTATGCACTTCAGTGGTTTGGATTTAAAGTAATGTTATTAAGCTTCTCTGTTCACACAGGGGGAATGCTAACTTTCTCAGAATTGCACCAAAAAATTTTATGAATTGAGATAGAAAGAGAAATCAATGTTAACTGTGCACCAATGGCTGACATTACAACAATTTAAAAAAAAAAAATCAAAATTAAGTTTTCGTTATCCCACAACCAGACCAGTGCTGGGGAACACTAGATCACCCCAGGTATCCAACCAAATTACTTTCATCAAAATCTGATGTTGCATTTCAAAATAAAAGGCTAAAGAAATATCAATGTTTGACCGTTACAACCGATTAGGAAAAAATCATGAACATTTTTATTTTCGTTATCCCGCAACCAGACAGTGTTGGGACAAACTAGGCCACGCCAGGTATGCAACCTAAGTAATTTAATTAAAATCTGATGTGGCATTTCAAAATAAAAGGCCAAAGAAATATTAATGTTTCACTGTTAGACCCGATTTTGAAAATTCATTAAAAATTAAGTTTTTGTTATTCCACAACCAGGCTACTGCCAAGGCACACTAGGCTACCCCAGGTATCCAACCAAAGTACTTTCATCAAAATCTGATGTGGCATTTCAAGATAAAAGGCCAAAGAAATGGCAAAATTTGACCGTTACAACCGATTCCGAAAAATCATTAAAAATTAAGTTTTTGTTATCCCACAACCAGACAAGCCCTGGGGCACACTAGGCCACCCCAGGTATCCAACCAAGTACTTTCGTCAAAATCTGATGTGGCATTTCAAAATAAAACGCAGAAGAAATCTCAAAATTTGACAGTTACACCCAAAAGTTTAGATTTCTTCGGCATTTTATTTTGAAATGCCACATCGGATTTCATTCAAAGTACTTTGGTTGAATACCTGGGGTGGCCGAGTGTGTCCCAGCAGTAGTAAGGTTGCGGGATAACGAAAACTAAATTTTTAACGATTTTTTGAAATCACGCGTAAAAGTCAAATTTAAAGATTTCTCCTACCTTTTATTTTGAAATGCCACATCAGATTTTGATGAAAGTACCTTGGTTGGATACCTTGGATGGCCTAGTGTGCCCCACTGCTTGTCTGGTTGCGGGATAATGAAAACCTTATTTTTAATGAATTTTAAAAATCGGGTGTAAAGGTAAAATTTTGAGATTTCTTTGGCCTTTTATTTTGAAATGCCACATCAGATTTTGACAAAAGTACTTTGGTTTTATACCTGGGGTGGCCTAGTGTGCCCCAGCACCGATCTGGCTGCGGAATAACTAAAACCTAATTTTTAAAGATTTTTCGAAATCGTGTGTGAGTGTCAAAATTCTGCGATTTCTTTGGCCTTTTATTTTTAAATGCCACTTCAGATTTTGATGAAAGTACCTTGGTTGGATACCTAGGGTGGCCTAGTGTGCCCCAGCGCTGTTGTGGTTGCAGGATAACGGAAACATTATTTTTAATAAATTTTCGAAATTGGGTGTCATGGTCAAATTTTGAGATTTCTTTGGCCTCTTATTTTGAAATGCCACATCAGATTTTGACAAAAGTACTTTGGTTTGATACCTGGGGTGGCCTAGTGTGCCTCGGCAGTAGTCTGGTTGCGGGATAATGAAAACTTAATTTTTAATGATTTTTTGTAATCTGATATAAAGGTCAAATTTGGAGATTTCTCCTGCCTTTTATTTTGAAATGTCACATCAGATTTTGATTAAAGTACTTTGGTTGGATACACGGGGTGGCCGAGTGTGCCCCAGCACTTGTCTGGTTGCGGGATAACGAAAACTTTATTTTTTATGATTTTTCATAATTGGGTGTAAAGGTCAAACATTGATATTTCTTTGGCCTTTTATTTTGAAATACCACATCAGATTTTGATGAAAGTACCTTGGTTGGATACCTGTGGTGGCCTAGTGTGCCTCGACAGTAGTCTGGTTGCAGGATAACGAAAACTTAATGATAACGAAAACTTAATTTTTAATGATTTTTTTTTAAATCAGGTGTAACAGTCAAATTTTGATATTTCTCATGCCTTTTATTTTGAAATGCCACATCAGATTTTGATTAAAGTATCTTGCTTGGATACCTTGGGTGGCCTCGTGTGCCTCGGGAGTAATCTGGTTGCGGGAAAACGAAAACATAATTTTTAATGATTTTTCAAAATCCTGTGTGTCAAAATTTTGCATTTTCTTTGGCTTTTTATTTTGAAATGCCACATCAGATTTTGATGAATGTACCTTGGTTGGATACCTAAAACCTGATTTTTTTATTATTTTTAATTAAATCAGTTGTAATATCAGCCATTGATCTACAGTTAACATTGATTTCTCTTTCTATCTCAATTCATAACATTTATTGGTGCAATTCTGAGTCAGTTTGCATTCCCACTGGGTGAAAAGAGAAGTTTAATAACATTATTTTAAATCAAAACCACTGACGTGCATATTTGAGTTTCATAACTTATTTTGAAGGTAGCCATCAACAAGGGCTTTCGGCGCATTACCGTAATGCACCGTGTTGCACAGTATTGAAAATAAGAGTGGCGGCTGGCTTGACTTCGTCTTTGCGAGTGGAGGCTGGCCGGACTGCAGTGATTTTTTCGGGGGTAAGTACTTTGGCACAACACTGGCCCTGCTCTCCAAAGCATTCTGTTCAATCTGCAAATTGTTTCCATAGGGTCATATTTTTATGTCGAGACGAAGTCTTTTAGTTCAGAATTGTGTTCACGATAATGTTAAAATAACTAATTGCTTTGCTGTTAGTTCACAAACACCGCCATTCAAGTTATTTAGCTAAATCTTGGCTGGATTTTCATGTTTGCTGTATATCAGTGATTTTTTTCCATAGTCATTGGAGATATCACTAACTCACGTTTGTCCGACGGGATAAGTATTTTGGCACAACTCCGGCAATCGAAAAGTGTCGACCGCCTATGAGGCAGCACTTCCCTCAGGATGTTTGTCAAAGACGAGGCATTTACAATTAAGGCTAAATTTACTACCTTGTTTGTTACGTACCACCCATGTGTATATTATTCACGTATCCACGGAGATCCCTCCTCGTCCAGCTTGTCAATGTTTTTCTTCTTCATTGTCTTCTTTCTTCTTCGCCCCCTTTCTCTTCTTCTTCTCGTGTAGTTTATTTTGCGGTTGGCAAACCAGAGTTTGGTGCATCACCGCCATCTACGGTAATGTGGTAAATATTACAAATAAAAACAACGTTCGTCTAATCCAGGTGTGGGCAAACTACACTTTAATCGCTTTAATCCGGCCCTCCAAATTTGACAAAATTCAATGAATAAACCTTGATAATGTTTTATTTTCTACATACTTTGATTTTGCATAGACATATATATATTGTTGTAATGCTTTTGTTCACTTTCATTTAAAATTAAATGTATTTTTTTCTCCCATGTGAAGTGCGGTTACTAAAACACTCCATCCATCTGCTCCTGGTCCGGCCCCTCTGTCAAATTTTAGAACCCATTGTGGCTCACCAATCAAAAAGTTTGCCCACCCCTGGATCCCATTTCACAAATAATGGTGAACGTTTTTTGCGGTCATTTTACAGTACTTTAAAATATCCATCTCCATCCAAAACATGCCACAAACAAAAGCCATAGAATTGCATCAAAGATCGTCTGACGAGGGAACACCAAATATCCAGCAAAGCATGGCAGCTGGTGAAGTGGCCTTTTATCGAGGTCACTCTGCAGTTAATTAAAGGTTGTATAATGGCGACTTGAAACAGTTTTCCGCCACCATGTCCTCTTCTTTTGCAATCAGTTGAGGAATTTCATGTTGTCTATTAAATATGCATGTTGTTGATAATACTTGATTAAAATAGTTACTTCAATCTAATTAAAGGAGGACAAGATCCAAGATATATATATATATGTATATATATATATATATATATATATGTGTATGTATATATGTATATATATATGTATATATATATATGTGTATATATGTATATATATATATATATATGTATATATATATATATATGTATATATGTATATATATATATATATGTATATATATATATATATATGTATATATATATATGTATATATATATATGTGTATATATATATATGTATGTATATATGTATATATATATATATATGTATGTATATATATATATATATGTATATATATATGTATATATATATGTATATATATATATATATATATGTATGTATATATATATATATATGTATATATATATGTATATATATATGTATATATATATATATATATGTATATATATATATGTATATATATATATGTGTATATATATATATGTATGTATATATATATATGTATATATATATATATGTATGTATATATATATATGTATATATATATATGTATGTATATATGTATATATATATATGTATGTATATATGTATATATATGTATATATATGTATGTATGTATATATATATATGTATATATATATATGTATGTATATATGTATATATATGTGTATATATATATATATGTATATATATATGTATATATATATATGTATATATATATATATATATATATGTATATATATACATGTATATATATACATGTATATATATACATGTATATATATATACATGTATATATATACATGTATATATATATACATGTATATATATGTATATGTATATGTATATATATATATACATGTATATATATACATGTATATATATACATATATATATATATATATATATACATATATATATATACATATATATATATATATGTATATATATATATGTATATATATATATCTATATATATATATATATATATATGTATATATATATATGTATATATATATATGTATATATATATATATATATATATGTATATATATACATGTATATATATACATGTATATATATACATGTATATATATATACATGTATATATATGTATATGTATATGTATATATATATATATGTATATTAAAGGATTTTATAAGCTTGACTACAAGTGACATGTATTCAGTTTAATGCAATAAAGATATATACTGATTGGGCTTTAATTCAATGTATGAGAAAAGGTCAGGCCAGGCTGTGTGAAATGCATGGGTGGCAGATGTTTTGTGCAGGATGAGCCGCACGTCGGAGAACTGAGTGTGCAGACGCGAAGGGTCCCGGACTTCGATCAAGGCCACCCGGCTGTTGTTGTGTGAGATGGTCACACGGTCGACCGTGAGAGCGGAATAACACATCCAGTGGCTCATGGGCAGTTGAGCGCACGAACAACTGCCTTGGCGCGCACATGGGAAGAGCCCACACGTCATCCTGCGGGCAGAAGACGTCCACTAAGAGAAAGCTAAAGTTAACTGCAGATGACACATAGCCAATAGTAGGATATCTTTGCTTTGTTTGCTGAAATGTATTAATGATCCTGGGCAACTCGGGGGGGCGTCGTCCTCTGTTGGGTACACGGACGCGCAGAGCTGTAATGGTAGGAACCGAGCCCCAGGCTTTGTATTAGATCTCGTGTTAGGAATAAATCCGCTCCCGTGTGAAGTTGCCGGCTTCCTGGTCATCTTTCTCTCAAAAACGAGCGCGCATAATTGTTGGATGAATGAAGGTCGTGTTTGGTTAACCATTAAATGGAGTCAGATAATTAATTCGAACTATTTTGGTAAACGTTTGGTACATTTAAAGTTAGAAATTCCAACAATTTTTGGTTACCCCGACGTGATGAGAGGGAGAGGACTACAAAAGAAATCCACAGACTTCGAATAAGAGAACCACAGGGTCTGGGATCAGGGACCCTTATCCACACCAAGTGACGACTTGTTGAACGGAAAGGAAATCCCGACTTAGACCTGTTTTCCTCTGGTGGTACCACATCTAAAAGGTGTTGGAATTTATCTTTATATCAATGTTAGAATTTAACTTTAACCCAATGTAAACTCAAATAAGTAATCTGACTCCAATTTGCGACCTTACCCAACTCTCACACATCCAACAATATGCGCGCTCGTTCTGCAATAGAAAGGTATCAGGAAGCCGGCATTTTCACACACGAGTGGATTTATTCCTAACACACAAATCTACAACTTGAGTTTGGGTCCCTCTCAATACAGCTCTCTTTGTCTTCGCTGTTCAGCATTAATTTATAGACACAATATGCAAATGACACAGAGACAAAGGCATCCTGGCATGATTCTATTGGCTATGTGTATGCTGCAGTTAACTTTAGCTTGCTTCTCTTGGTCTTTCTTCAAGTGGTGGCCCCTCCTGCTTGTGGCTGAAGGGTCCAGTTTCTTGTGCATCCCTTCCCCCTCGAGGTATCTGTCTGCGCCAGGCACCGACCTAAAACCTCCCAAACCTCACATTCTTTCACTTTCTTTTTCCAACTTCACCAGCCACACACACAGCATTCCACAGAATAACAGTGACACAAGATGCAGGACATCGAATAAAACTAGCCAGGTTTAAACTCTTCCACTCCTTTATTCCCTCTCATGACCTCAGACAACTGAGGTCATCACTCGAACCCCTCATTTTATTGTTAAACACGAGCTAAAAATAAAACAACGAAAAATTAGTAACAACTATAAATCCATAGAAGGTGAGGTAAAGCTCAATAGAAAATTAGTAAAAAATTAAAAATCAATAGAAAATTATTAAAACTTAAAAATCAATAGAAAATGTCATTCTCGTAGAAAATCCGTAGAAAATTTCATTTCCTCCTCATGGCCTCAGGTCGCTGAGGCCATCTACACATACTCACATCCCGGACTCCCGTAGGGCCACAGCTGTCCCCCCCCCCCTCCTGGGCGTCCTACTAAGGGATCATCATGTACTGGCCAACAGGAGGGAGTGGCCCCAACGTGCGTTCAATTGTCTTAACAGTTAATGATCTGACACATGGAATACAACAACATCCACATAACACCATAATAGCGGCAAACACAGCGATAGAAATCAGTACTGATGCAATCAAGCTTTTATATTTGCCAAAGATGTTTAACCAGTCAGAGTACCAACTGGTGTCCACACCTGAGTGCTCCTTCATTTTGTCACTTAACGCGCGCAGACCCTCCAATGCCTTGGTAAGGCGACCGTCAGGAGATGTTTTGTTGGGAATCAGAGTACAACACTGATCCCCAAAAATACCACACACTCCTCCTCTTTCGGCTAACACCATATCTAAGCTTATTCTGTTCTGGAATGCCATAAGAGACGTGGCAGCCAATTGCTCATGCACTGCCTGGAGTGCCGAGGTGGTCAAATTCGCCAATCGTTGGACATTATAGTGGACATAATTAATCCGGTCCACATTTTTGTTTACTGTAACGAACAGGAAAAGACTCTCCCATCCTGCTGCAATTTGATCCACCAATTTATACTCGTCAGGGATCCCTCTTGGAACTCCAATTGCATCTATATACGTGGGATCTCCTGCATTCAACCATTCTTGCATGTCCCTTCTCTTCCTGTTAAGGAAGGGGATTCTTCCCCATTGTCCAACACCTTCCCACTCCATTTTGGCCAGATCTAAGGCTGTCACACTAACTGGCATGATCAGCGTTACCAGGGCGCACTTACCTGAGGCATTGGTGGGAAGCCTATCGTACAGCACTTTCTCTCCACACCACAGCCAAACATCATCACGAGCGAGAGGGATTCCTACTGGCAAAGACACATTTTCATTACACCATGACTCCTGGAGATTTCCAATCCCAGGACCAGTCCCATTTAACTTTTAGGCAGGTGAACTTTTGTTTTGCAACTTGGGTGTCAAAAATAGGCTCTTTCTTTTTTATTCCCACATCATTCCATGGGTGTGTCCAATTAAAATTGTACCCAAGTGTTCACCTGTGTCGGTTGTTTACATTTCAGATTTAGCAGTAGTTGTTGTGTCTGTGTCAGCGTCTTACCATCATCTCGCTCTGCTCCATACCATACCATTCCATTACATGCTCCTTTCGCTCCATCACTTCTGTCATCCCGCATCCTATGTTCAAACGCAAACATCGTCCACACAAAGCACACGCCAGCAGGTAAAATAGTCAATAAGTTAAACATTTGCATCGTCATCGTCTTTGTTCAGACTCGAAAGTGTCTGACTTTGATCCAATTCATGCCATCTACACATTCCCTCTCTTGACCTGCCCGTCCGGGCGGTCAACCTCTAAGCTCAACCATGGCGGGCACAAATACAGGGGCCGGGCGCAACTGTGAGTTATGGTACCACTTCTGTCCCGTAGTTCCCAATTGGATGGCGTGTCAGGTTCTAGCCAGAACTCTAAACTGTCCTTAACAGCGAGATCGAGTCCACCTCCGGGAAAGCACCCGGAGGTTGATGTACGGAGCGATGTCCGACTCCAGTGATGCTGAGTTCACTGAGTTCAAATACCTAACTGTGTTCCGAGATTACAAATTAAGCCTCGAGCAAACGCTCCAATTTTGACTGTTAATTGACAAATTTTAAAGCAACACAAATGAAATAGTAACCATTTATGCTTAAAATAAAAAATCCCAAAACTATAATAACGCAGATACCGAATTAAACCTCTATTTTTTATTTTATTTATTTTTTTTTTTTTTATGGGAAGAAAAGGTGCTCTACAAGACATAGACAGCTCCAAGACCGCTGCAGTCTTCACCTCCTATTGTCTCATGATTGGCTCAATCCACCTACAGGCTGTGCCCACACTGATTCTGTCAACTGGGGGAGGGGGTAGAGACAGTAAAAACATCGCGGAGCTGTGGAGCCGAGCCCCAACTCAGTCGGGCCCTGGGTCCACAACACCTCTAGCAGAGACACACACAGAACTACCATTTCCGAGCGACCCTTCCCTGGAAATTTTGAAATTTAGTAATGTTCCCAAAACCAAAGAATTTGTAGTCGGTGCTGATATATGATCTCCCGATTGTGCAACAACTATGGGGTCTAGACCTCTAGTATGATGACGCTCATCAATATTCAATGCGATTTGTGGCTCGGCGAAAGTAAACAATTCATACCATTTCCGCTGCTCAGGGACAAGGCACGCGTGCGAGGCAACGCCAGTAGACATAACAAATATATAATTCTAACGCAAGATGCACTCATGACTAAATTTGGATGAGTGCATTTTTGATAAACCAAATCATGTTTGTGATCACATGTACAATGTGATATGTCAATTGGTGAATTGAAAGGGTGGCGGTTGCTAAACCACTCAGACCAGAGCAAGAACAGGGCATACCCACCGCGGGAGGATGGGAACCAGGTTTCAGAGCTGCCCTCAAATGTTTCAGTTCAGTTTAGCCACTGGGAAGGAAGAGAGCACGACATATGCTCCCTCCGACGGATGTGCAGAGTCAAGTTCAGTCCCATCCGGGAATGCCACTCGAATTCCAGTGTTCGTTCAGTCAATGGCAGTGACTCAGGCACTCTTGAGAGTCCACATGGCTCAGTGGGGGTTGCGGAAGGAGCTCATAGCTCGCCCCAATATCCAGCACCATCGAAAACTTGTCCATCCACCGTCCCCGGACTGCTAGGACCTGCTAGTCCTCGAATGCTGAAGCTCCGCTGCCCCCTGTCATGGAATGGGGTACGAGCGGGTTTGTGTCAAGTGCGTTGGGAGTGGGTAACGGTGGCGCCCCCTGCGCTGGTGGAGCTCTTTGTGACAGATATGGCACCGGAGGATGGCACATTCCAGAAAGTGGCTCGGCATGGACAGCTCATCACCCAGTGACCCCACACCCCGCAGCAAGAGCACACCCCACTCACAACCCCCGTCCATAACCACCCGTACCTCTGTTACTGCAATCCCAACCTCGTTGACTGGCCTGCTATGGACAGCAGCCAGTCTGCTGTGGCGCTGCGTCACCCGAACCTTGCCCAGAAGCAGCAGAAGTGGAAGGAGCAGCTGCCTCCTTTTTTCTTATCTCTCTTGGCCTTCTAAACCTGCAAGTACAACAATTTTAGTCACGCTCCTTAATCCAATCGCATATTTTCCTTTTCTGATGTCGTGCAAAATTCTGTACAAAATGTGTTCTACTTAGCCCGAGTAGCATTTCTCATTGATGGACTATTTCGCCTGATTTCTGCCACTGGGAGGGGCACGCCCTTGTGGACGGCCAACTGGAACAGCTGTGTAATAATGTCGACATTATTGGATGGGTCACTGCCGGAAGTCTCACTCCATTCATGTCTCGCCCTGGCCACATAGACCAGGCCTGTCTCCCCCTTCCACACCTGAAAGACACAGCAACATCGGCCCCAACGGGCCAGAAATATCTGATGCACGGCACGGCCAATCTCACCTGAGGTGTCCCCACTTAGCTGGTGACCATCATGCTGGTCAGCAGGTCTGGCCTCGGCCTCAAGTGAGGACAGTTCCTCTTAAATAAATTTTGTCCCGCTTGTAACTCTGTATAAACCTCTTAGTCTGGTGTCTCCTTTGTAGGAGATTTCAACCAACGTGACCTCTTTACAACGTGTGACCTCTTTACAACGTGTCGAATAAACCAATGTTGACCTTTCTGCTATCTTTACAGCTGTGAGAGCTGTTACTAACCCCTCCTTCCCCCTTGGGTAATTACAAATGTCTTATCTTCAAACTTCTTACAAGCACCCAGTATCCTGGCTTTACTAGATTACTGCCCTGCTGGGAGACGGAAAGACCTTTGTCACTCTAAATTTGCGCCTGTCTTTTGTTTTCCTAACATTTTTCACATATGGTCAACTAAAGTTGCTTCAACATCTATTTCCCATTTGTTCTTAAATTTGAGGTATTCTATAAGTTCTTCCAAACAGTGTTTTACAATGTCTTAGTCCTAAATACAATGAACTACGATACAATGGAAAATATCAGAATAACATTCATACATCCAACATGAGACACGTGCTTGAGACCACTTCAGGGTCATTTTTGTCTGAAATATCTCCTCTACAACAACTTACCCTTGCGTTAAGTGAGTAATTTTCCATAAAAACAGTGCCACTAATTCGACATTAACTTCAAGTATCACTGCTGTGGTGCTGTATTATATGGAAAAGTCTGAACAATCCAAGAAAATTTTGCCCTATCCTGGACTGGGTGTGTGTTATCTAGTCGCGCATCCAATGTGAATATATCTTATATCTCCCTCCTTGTTGAGGAGAACCTCTGGGATGGTAGTGGTGAGGCGCTATTTGAAGCATTCTCTGGCCTTCTGGTCACACTGGTCACATGTCACCTCAAACCTGTGGAGATAACTGGAGGTGTGGCAATTGCCAGTGAGAAGAGACAAATTATCTTCCTTCCAAAACTTTCAGTTTTGCATAAATTTTGTGTAATAACGTCAATCAATCATTCACTTGATGCTTGAATTTAATTACTCCAATCTTTCTCCAAAAACAATTTCAAAATCAATACTCGGGAGTGCAATAGGGATTCAGGTTGATCAGGCCTGTCCACCCATCGCATCCTAAGTACTGTAAGGGCTTGCCGGTGACCTCAAACAATTTTCTGTCCTGAGGCCCGTCCCTACAACATTCACTCAAACCACATATGCATACAAACACTTTTCTTTCACACTGTCATTCACCAAACGATACTTTCCAATTCCACACAGAGACCCCTCCCTTGGCGCGTCCGCCTTGATTTCACTGAGATTTGTGCTGGCAGATCCATAATTTTGCCTTAATTTAGCCAGCGTATGCCAAAATTTACAACTGTGGGTCTCTGGATTTTCCCATTCACTCCCCGTGAAGTTGTTTCTCCTCTCCTGGACGCAGCTGACGAAACTGCACCTGTGACATCAAACAGCTCATAGATGCGCATGTTAGCAGTCTGGTATTTATGGAATGATGTCATATCCTCTAAAATTGTCATGTCAGCGTTCGCGTCGTACAGTCAAAAAAAACATCTGTCTTCCACCTTTGTCACATTTAATACACATCAGTTAATAAATCATCTACAAAACTATTTAGTCCAACTTTATATTTGGTAAACCAATCTCCAATGGCTAGATATTCCCCTTTCCAAAGATTTTCTCTCAACATGTTCATAGAATACTTCACTTAAAACTTATCCCAAAACCATAATCCCTTTGCTTAAAAATCTAAATTTTAATAAGATTGTCGCCGCCCTGCTGTTCCTCAGGCATCCCCTGCATGTTTCAGTGTTTAACTTGTGTTCTAATTCCCTGCTAATTTGTATTTATTGTTAGGTTGAATACATATATTTTATCCCGTACCTTACTACACTAGCACTGTAAAAAAAAAACTGCTCCACACCTCAATGAGAGGCAGATGCCTGAAGATTAGATCAACGTCTGCAACATCGAGGGGGGTGCCGCGACACACCTCTGAAACAAAAGGACTGTGACCTTCTTACGAGAGCACCAAAAGGCATATCTTCCTTTTCAATCAGTTAACGACTGCCATTGATGCCTGTTTTTCCTCTTGTGTCTGAAATGTTTACATGTTCCTGCTGGTGCTTCCCCCCCCCGGGGCCAGCACGGGCGTCTCCACACTCCCCTGCTGTTCTCCGCGCACCCTCTCTCTCATTATTCACAGCCTGTTCGATCAATTGTATGGTCGCTGGTGCCATCCGTGAATCGTTTTATCTTTTGCATCTCAAACCATTCTGCTCCCCCCCCATTAATGGCGCCGTCGGATCGGGCGGCGGCTCAAACACATACTGTTGCGAGTCTGGCAACTGTGGATAAATGCCTCTCAGACATTCCGTCTTTTCTTCCACTTTTTCAATCACTTCATCCTCTTTCTCTGACTTCCTCCCCCTACTTTGGAACGAGCATCTAACTTCAAAGGGCTGTTAACTCTTTGTTAGAGCACACTCATGATTTTACGATTACACCTATACTCATTGCCTTCTGTAAAATCTTTCTCACTCTTATTTTTTCCTTTAATTTTCCAAATTCACTGTAGCCTTACCAAAGCCACTCAACCAATCAAGGTATCAAATCACAAACTACAAAGTCAGGAACCATCTATGCTCTTGCAAAGGTTTCTCATGCTCTCAAAAGCTTCATTCAATTATGATTTCATAACACCAATCTTTTTTCTTTGTGTCATTTCCATCTGTGCATTTCATTCCAGTTACTAATTACAGTTACCTTAATAGAAAGACCATCAACTAAAGTATGAAACATAAAATATTTATTTCTTCAATTCCTCCTTACAGCAGACCCTAATTCTTATCCTTTTCATTTGTTCAAGTCACACCTTCTTCAATACTGCCTGTTTCATCATCCTCCTTTCAATGGAACATTAATTGTTCCTTTCTCTTTTCTACACATTCTGCATCTTTTTCACATTCCTTTTCTTTTCTTATTGAACTTCCAATCGCTACACTGACACAATTTCTTCTCTTTTCTCTAGCTTTCTTTCTTTCTCTTTTCTAATTTCATCCCTACTTCATGTTTTTCTTCTCTTTTTTGTGTTTCATTTTTATGAATTTATCCTCAATCTCCGTGCCACACCCAGGACCCGAGACCACTATAACACTTCCTCTCCTTCGCCATCTTGAAATCAAAATCCACTCGTGCGTGTCCCAACCACTTTTACGCAGAACAATTTTAGCCTTCACATTCACACAGCTTCCACACAGACACGTAAATCCCAGATTTTAAACCGTGTCCCGATACGTAAATCCCAGATTTTATACCGTATCTTAACCACGAATAGTTCCAAACTATTCTAGTAGGTAAATCCCAGATTTTACATCCTACTAACGTCCACACTGTTACACTTACTTTTGCGCCAATAACTATACTCTTACACTAACTATACTCGTAGGTAAATCCCAGATTTTATACCCTACTATTACACTTTTACACTTTCATTTTTTGAACTATACTACTTTACTTTTGCGCCATTAATTATGCTAGAAGGTAAATCCCAGATTTTACACCCTAATAGCGTCCAACACTTTTACGCTTACTACGTTCCGCTCCTCCTTCCTCTTATAATTTAGCGTTGCCAATGTGCAGAATTTGAAAGGGTTCTGCTTACCTTGTTTGACTGTGGGCCCAAGAGGAAAGACGGTCGGATGTGTGGCTCTTTTATCCTTTGTCAGGTCGTCACCTGGTGTGGACGTGGGAGACCCGGTCTCCAGTGGTTTTCCTCGAAGTTCCAAACTTCTTGTCTTTTCTTAGAGTCCCAGACTCTCTTTGAAGTCTCAGACTTCTATTACCTCTCATGCATCCCGTCGGCGTCACCATAAATTGTTGGAATTTATCTTTATATCAATGTTAGAATTTAACTTTAACCCAATGTAAACTCAAATAAGTAATCTGACTCCAATTTGCGACCTTACCCAACTCTCACACATCCAACAATATGCGCGCTCGTTCTGCAATAGAAAGGTATCAGGAAGCCGGCATTTTCACACACGAGTGGATTTATTCCTAACACACAAATCTACAACTTGAGTTTGGGTCCCTCTCAATACAGCTCTCTTTGTCTTCGCTGTTCAGCATTAATTTATAGACACAATATGCAAATGACACAGAGACAAAGGCATCCTGGCATGATTCTATTGGCTATGTGTATGCTGCAGTTAACTTTAGCTTGCTTCTCTTGGTCTTTCTTCAAGTGGTGGCCCCTCCTGCTTGTGGCTGAAGGGTCCAGTTTCTTGTGCATCCCTTCCCCCTCGAGGTATCTGTCTGCGCCAGGCACCGACCTAAAACCTCCCAAACCTCACATTCTTTCACTTTCTTTTTCCAACTTCACCAGCCACACACACAGCATTCCACAGAATAACAGTGACACAAGATGCAGGACATCGAATAAAACTAGCCAGGTTTAAACTCTTCCACTCCTTTAAAGGTAAGCAGAATACCTGTTACTACATGTCTGAATTCTGCACAATTGGGGAAAAATAAATGTAACAGAGGAAAGCGGGGATAATTGGGACATTAAATATTAAAAGTGTGGATTGTGACACGGTGTAAAATCTGGGATTTACGTGTCACGGTGATAAGGTGTAAAATCTGGGATTTACTTATTACTAAATTTGTGGTTCTGATACGGTGTAAAATCTGGGATTTACGTATCGCGAAGTCGTAATAAGGTGTAAAATCTGGGATTTACTTATTACAAAAATAGTCTGAGACTATATGTGGTATTGATATGGTGTAAAATCTGGGATTTACGTATCGCGATTTGTGTGCAAGTGTAAGCAGTGTGATTGGTGTGATATAATTTGGACTGTTTTGTTTGATATTTGGCTGGGACGCACGGGAGTGGATTGTTCAGGAGGAGTGGAGATAGGTGAGATATGGGGCTTTGTTGCGATGAACCGTATGAAAGCGATGGTGTGAGGCAAGAAATTGATGGATATTATGTGAAGTTGGAGACGCAATTAATGAGTGGAATTGAGGAAAAAAAAAAGAGAAGAGAAAAAGAGTTATCGGAAGGTGTTTTTGAGATTGCAAAAGGATGACCTGTTCCGCGGAGAACTGGGAAAATGGGATATGATTCAGTTGGCTAAGCAGTTGCAAAAGAAAGAGAGGAAAATGCTGAAAGACATCAAACAATTGAAAGAGGCAAAAGATAAAGCTAAATGGATTCGGAATGGTAAAATGGAAAAAGAAAATGGCAAAAGTTATTTCAGTTTAGAAAATTGGGGATAAATAATATTTTTATGTTTATTTTAATTTGGGGGGAAGATATTACAGGTGCTGAAGGGCTTGAAACAAGAATTTAAAAGAATAAAAATCAGGTTGGATTCAAATAAATTAATTAATTAGTGTAACTATAATTATTAAGTCAAAACAAATTTCATGTTATTCAGTAACAGTAGGAGAGGAGTGTTCAAATTGACATTTATGGTATTGATATTACGAGAGTAAGAGAAACTGCTTCTAGATGTCATTCTTAATTAGAATTCGTGTTGGAAACCACATCAATCGAGCACAAAGTAAAAAATTAGCAAAAAACAATAGCTCTGTTATGCAGAGTAAAAGATACACTGGATAAGAAAGCACTATATATATCGATATTTAATATAACATTATGAGTGTTCCCTATATGACCCATTGGATTGACACATGGGGAAGGCCTGCAAAATATACAGTCAGTCAATTTTTACTTTACAAAAAGGGGCCATAAAATAATTAGAAGAAAGCAATATCGAGAACCAACAAATCCACTATTTTTGCACTTAAAATGAACAGGATTTCATGAATTAACAGTAGTAGCGCTCTTCAATGTATGCTCAAATACACACCAAACGATGCAAATCATTAGTTCAGCCATTTTGAAACGCTGATACCCTCAGTCGGAATTTGATCCTTACATGCCTGACATGTTGCAGAAGGCGAACATGTTGGAAAATGTGTCTATTTCTGATGTTATTATAGAGGAATTTCTCTCATGAGTTTAACCGCTCTTGTGTCCCTCTTGTGTTGTTCCAGTTTTGTGATATTATTGATTGAGCTCACTTTGCTTGTGGCTTGGTGCTCGGCTCGGCTGGTTAGCACGTGGCTGCGGCCATCCAGAGTGGAGTTGTTTTAGGAATACTGTTCGGAATATTACAGTTTGAAAACTGACAAGTTTAAAACTACTTATTTTGAGACTATTGTCATTGATATGGGCCTACTATTATTTTAGTAGTTTTCTAAATCTGGTCACGTAAAATGTTCCTGTTCTATTGGCAGATAATATTATTTATTTTACTTTTGATTTTTCCGAGTTAATGTTTTTTCCCTTATGAATTCCAGACAAATAGGAGGGGAAAACACTGAGGCCCTGAGTGGCCCGCGGCCCCTATGTTTGTTTCCATACAACCCATCCCTTCACAGCCCAGTTTGTCTCTTTTCATGACACTCAGCTCCTCACTGTGTGTGTGTGGGGGTGTGTGTGTCTGTGTTCCCTTTGGCTGATAAACATAGCTGGTTGTTTGGTCTACTATAGTTTTGTTTACTTTCTTTGCTGCCTACTCTCTGTAGGTTATTGTTAATTTGATTCTCCTTGTGATGTGGCATGAAGAAAATTTTTAAGGATCCATTGGCATAAATAAAGGTAAATAAGGAGGAATTTGTGTTCCCCATAAGAAAATATGAGCCTTGATAGGAGATTGGTTTACCAAATATAAAGTTGGATTAAAAAGTTCTGTAGATGATTTATTAACTGATGTGAATTAAATGTGACAAAGGTGGAAGACAGATGTTTTATGACTGTACGACGCGAACTCTGACATGACAACTTTTAAGGGACATGACAGCATTTCATAAATGCCAGACTGCTAACATCCACATCTATGAGGTGTTTGACGTCACAGGTGCAGGATCGTCAGCCACGTCCAGGAGAAACGACATCACGGGGACTGAATGGGAAAATCAAGAGACCCACAGTTGTAAACTTCGGCATACGCTGGCTGAATTGAGGCAAAATTAAGGCTCTGTCAGCACAAATCTCAGTGAAATCAAGGCGGACGCGCCGAGGGAGGGGTCTCGGTGTGGAATTGGAAATTGGAAATTATCTTTTTGGGTAAGGAATTAGATACCTAGAGGGGAATGAAAGTGTGAAAGAAAAAGTGTTTGTACGTATATGTGGTCTGAGTGAATGCTTCAGGGACGGCCCTCAGGAAGGAAACCTGATTAAGGACACCGGCAAGCCCTTACAGTACTTGGGATGCAATGGACGGACAGGCCTGATCAACCTGGATCCCTATTGCACTCCCAAGTATTGATTTTCAAATTGTTATTGGAGTCAGATAATTAATTCGAACTATTTTGGTAAACTTTTGGTACATTTAAAGTTAGAAATTCCAACAATATGTATATATAAATTGTTGGAATTTATCTTTATATCAATGTTAGAATTTAACTTTAACCCAATGTAAACTCAAATTAGTAATCTGACTCCAATTTGCGACCTTACCCAACTCTCACTCATCCAACAATATGCGCGCTCGTTCTGCAATAGAAAGTTATCAGGAAGCCGGCATTTTCACGCACAAAGTGGATTTATTCCCAATACAGAATTTCTACATGGCACCTGGTTCTCGGGTCCCTCTCAATACAACTCTACACCTCTCTTGCCACCAGCTCGCTCTCATTGGTCTTTCTCCTCCCGCCGAATCCCGTGGCTCCTCCTGCGTGCGATCCCCCGATGGCCGCTCCTTCCCGGAGTCATCTCGTCTCGCTCAGCACCTTCTGCTTCTAAAACATTCCATTCTTGCACAACCCCCGCAACCAGTTTCGCTTCACCAGTCACACTCTCAGCATTTTACAATATCACATTTTTATACATTGGATGCACCAACATCTAATGAACTATGTTAAGCTCAAACTCTTATATTCCTTTAATAGTCAAATGTATGAAATCCTTTAAGTGTAACTGAAGTTTAGACCATGCTAATGACCAAACCCTCAGGATTGGAATGCAGGAAGATTGGATCACAGCTGCACCACAGGAGGTGTGAACGAGACCCCTCTGAAACAATGGACTTCCATGCCGGGATCACAAAAGTGGCTCCTAGCAGTCTACTCTTTGTTCAGTTTTTAAATTTACTGCCATTTACATTATCCTTTAATATATATATATATATGTATATATATATGTATATATATATGTATATGTACAGTAATACCCCGGTTATTGCGGTTAATGGGGACCGAGACCACCCGCAAAAACTGAAAATCCGCGAAGTAGCGGCGCACCTTAAAAAATGCTTAAAAAAAAAAAAGTGCGAAGTAGCGGCGCACATTCAAAAATGCTTAAAAAAATAAAATAAATAAAATAAAATATATATATATATATATATATATATATATATACGGGTAGAGAGAGAGAGAATGAAATTCATGTTATAACAAAAAAAAAAAAATTATTATTAAAATTTATTATTTTTTTATTCCCCAGCCATTATTTTTGTATTTATTCAATTACTTCTTTTTGTATTTATTTAATTACTTCGACTTTTATCTGCTGGTACGCTGTCCGGTGAGCCCTGTCAAATGAAAGGTGGCATTCTTCATTTATTTATTTATTCATTCATAACTGACAGCCTCGCGCTGCGCTCGTGCCCGGGCGGAAGAGGTGCTCCTCTCCGGCTTAATTGTCACGCACCGGCGTGCGTGACAATTAAGCCGGCGACCTGCTCCCCCGGAGCGTGTCTCCGTTCGGTTGAACTCGGTTTCATTTCGCCCCGCCCGTGCCTGGGGAAGGTGCTCCTATTCGGCTTCACTGTGACACACGCCGGCCGGCCTCCTCCGGAGCTCTCGTACGGTCCGAACCGCGCGAAACGTCGCCCCGGATCGTGCCCGGGGGAACGTGCTCTTCTTCGTCCACTCTCTCTCCTCTTCGCCCACGCTCTTCTTCGGCGCACGCCGGCCGTCTAACCGCTCCAGCGCCCCCTCGTGCCGCTCGGCGAAACTACAATGCCCCCGAATATTTTTTAGACCCGCGAAGCACTGAACCCGCGAAAGGTGAACCGCGAAGTAGCGGGGTATTACTGTATATGTATATATACATATTTATATATATGTATATGTATATACAGTGAAACCCCGCTACTTCTAGGAGGATATCGATCCTTTGTGTCGTCTGGGCACTCGTTAAAATCTCCACAAAGAATAGTGACAGCTCCTTGGTATTTTTTGTTGAGGTCCTTTAATTTTGAATTTATTAATTCAAATAATATTTTATTAAGAGTGTGAGAGTTAAATCCATATATGTTGCAAATGATAATTTTAGCATTGTCTTGTTTAACTATCAACAGAATCCATCTACCATCACTAGCAGATATTGTCTCAAGAACCTCTCCCTTGAATTTATGCAAGAAAATCAAGACCCCTGCAGAATGATTAGTGCCATGGCTAAAATAAGATAGATTCCCCCATTGTGTTTTCCAAAAATTAACGTCTGACTCGCCAGAATGTGTTTCCTGAAGCAAAATTAAGTCAGCTTCTGATTTTTTACAAAACAAAAAAATTGCCTTACGCTTAGTAATATCCCTCAGACCTTTAACATTTAAGGACACAACATTAAGAGACTTAAACAAATGATCCATGAAAACAGAGTAGAACACTTGAAATTTTGAAATACCAGACAAGAAATGCGCAAATTAGAAAATAAACATCTGAAGAGGTGGTGATTAACAACCATTTAAATTATCTAACCATTTAGTAAAATAACATGTTGCTCTCACGGCACAATCGTGAGTTAAACAAATTTGAAGAATAAAGGATCTAAAGTATGTGTAGACTATTTAGTGATTGAAGATGTCAGAGAGTTGTAGGACGAGTGATTAGTGCAACAAAGTATAGGAATGGTTTGAAGAAGAAGAAGAAAAAAAAATTAATAATAAATAAAGAAAATAAAGAAAATAAATAAATAATAAATAAATAAATAATTAAATAATATGTGTATATTAATATATATAAATAAGTAAGACAGAAGATATATAAAAAAAAAAAAACAGACACACAAACACACATTCACACATACACCCCAACACACCCCCACACGCACACACACACACACACACACACACACACTTAAATATAAGGAACCTTTTGTAATCAAAACGAATCTTTTCTAAAAAATTCAAAACAACCTTGTATTCGAAATATACTAGTGTAGAAATTAAATAAATTATAAATAAACTATTAAACAACCAAATAATTAAAATAACAAATTATTTAAAATCAAGTTCACATTAAATAATAATTGTCTCCAAAAGGGGTCCAATGAAAGTCTGCACAGTCTCAAACATTCTACAGTTTTGTTCCGGATTAGCCCACTGTAGTCAAAAAGACCAATTTATTTTAAGTTACCTGTGGAAAGTGCATCTTCTTCCCATTTAGAAGACGAAAGGACCACGGAAAACAGCTTTTCCCCCTCTTTCTCTTGCTTTCTGAACCAAAGGCCAAAGCTTTTCTCTTGCAGCTTTATCCTCTGGGGACAAAGCTTCGGTGATCCTCAGCTTGTTGTCAAGAAGAAACCTGGAACCTCTCGCCTTCCAAACAGGACTATAGTTGAGCGAGTCGAGCCGTCTGGACGTCTCTGTCCAATGCGGTGAACGATGTCAATCGCCTCCTTCAAGCAACCTCGGGTGGATGGTGCAGTTCCCTCCAGGATGGTGATAACTTTGGACCTGATATTGTCGTTGTCTTCTTCCTTTATTCCATGAATCTTCAATGACCAGCGACGGCTGTAGCGATGGCTCTCTGCAATACTTGCTTTCAGGAGTTTATTTTCAGCCTGGAGTTTCTTAATTTCCTTCTCCATTTGTACTCCTTTTTCTTTTTGTTGTCTAACACCTAACGTTAGTTGTTGGACTGTCGCAGTTAGTTTTGCAACCTCTTGTGAAGTGGCCTCCGTTGTTTTCTCAATGGTTGAAATTTTCTGAAAAGTCTCATCGTGTTTAGCAGATAGAGCGTGAATTGCCGCTAGTATACCACCTACATCTTCGCTTTGCTTTGCTCTTTTCGGTGCCGGTTTCTTTGGAGTACCGTTCTGGGGCAATTTAAAGCTTGAAAGTTCCATATTTCCATCAACTTCTTCCATTATTACCGCGGCAGTTGTGTCGTCGCTAGACATGACTGAGGGCTCCGCTGTCGACAAGTTATTGCTTTTCTTCCTTTTCTTCCCCTTAACTCCCTTTCCCATCCAAAAAAATCGTGTCTCACTTCAAAATACAGGGTTGGATGCGTGAAAGCTTAAAAAAATCAACTTGTACTTACATAACTTGGTGTTAATCACAAAACCCCTTGACTATCTGAACAACATACGTTCTCGCTCACATGTCGGCCATCGCTGCATCTCGACGCCAAGCGGGATGCAGATGCCACACTGTGTGCCGTTGCGTCACTTCCGCCATAATTTAACAATTTATATATTTTACTCCGTTACATATATATATATGTAAACCACTGTTATGCTGCATTATGGTAATGCGCAGAAAGCGCGTGCTGTTGGCCCCCTTCAAAATAAAAGCTCACAAATTCATTCAGGCACGTCAGTGGTTTGGATTTCAAAAGTGATTAAACTTCTCCGCGGACAGGCAACCATAAATTCACCTAGGGGGACTGCAAACTGTCTCTGAATTGCACCAAGAAATGTTCTGAATTGAGATAGAAATTAATGTTAACTGTGCATAAATGACAGACATTACAACTGATGTAATAAAAAAAATGTTTAAAAATTCAGTTTTTGTTATTCCGCAACCAGACCAGTGCCGGGGAACACTTGGTGACCCCAGGTATCCAACCAAAGTACTTTCATTTCAACCTGATGTGGCATTTCAAAATAAAAGGCAGAATAAATCTCAACTTTTGACCACAACCCCCGATTTCGAAAAATAATTAAAAATTCTGTTTTTGTTTTCCCACAACCAGACCTAGGCTGGGGCACACTAGGCCACCCCAGGTATCCAACCAAAGTACTTTGAATGAAATCTGATGTGGCATTTCAAAATAAAAGGCCGAAGAAATCTCAACTTTTGACCCTTACACCCAATTTAGAAAAATCATTAAAAATTTAGTTTTTGTTATCCTGCAACCAGACTACTGCTGAGGCACACAAGGCCATCCCAGGTATTCAACCCAAGTATTTTTATGAAAATCTGATGTGGCCCTGACTATATATAGGGTCCCTCGCACTAGACACATTTTTCCATCATAGGTCATGTCGGTTGAAATCGTTCTTCCTCTCCTTCCGTCGCACGGGTCCAAGGCCAAGTCCCACAATCCCCAACGGGTTCCATTCCTTATCCCAAGGCTTGCATCCTACAATCTTGTTTGGTGTGGTTGTTTGTGTTCAGATCTCAAATTGTCGTGTCTTTATGTGTGGTTGTCGCCATTGGGCACTAGTGACCCCTGTTGTGCAGGGCTTGTGTCCAACTCATTGCATCTTTGGCTGTACTTTGTATGTGGCAGAAGTGCTTTATCGTAATAATGTGTCTTTGGCATAATATGAAGAGTTGTCACTTATATTTGCAGACTGACTGTGTGTGTGTGTTGCAATTGTGGAGTGCAGGTTCTGAGCATCTTACAGAAATTAACACATTTAAACTAAGTAATATATGAATATAACATGCGAGGACAATATACAATCAGTAAACACAATCACTTGTCATTCATGTGCATGGTACTTCTAGTTTCATTTGATAAATGCTTTTTGTTTCATAAATGCAGCAAATATGAACCTGCCAATATTAATGATCAACATTTTGTCACGTGAATGGTTACGTTAGGATAATGCAATTTACATAATACAATCCTTCAGAGGGAAAACTGTAATTTACTCATTAAAAAAAAAAAAAGAGGGTCAATTGGTTAATCTTCAGCATCTTATTTTTATTTATTTGTTTTTCATGAAACTCCAAATCTGAATAAAATATTTATTTTGCCTTTTATTTAGAAATGCCACATCAGATTTTAATGAAATTACTTTTTGGGATACGTGGGGTGGCATAGTGTGCACCAGCTCCGGTCTGGTTGCGGGATAACGAATACTGAATTTTTAATGATTTTTTTTTTAAATCGGGTGTAATGTCAGTCATTGATGCACAGTTATCATTCATTTCTATTTCTATCTCAATTCAGCATGTTACTTAGTGCAAATTTGAGACCGTTTGCATTCCTGTTAAAGATGTGCTCTCAAATGTGTTCTTACTTTGTTGCATGTATGTTTGTTACGTAATGTTTCTTCGATTATTTATCGCTTTATATTAAAGTCTTCACTTCTTCCACACCGTCAGACAAGACAGGTTGTGTGTAGTTATTCCTCTGTCAATACAGAAATTCTGGTTTGCTTAGCCTGAAAATAGTTGGACGTGATACTACTGCTGCGTAGTACCACTCTGCCAACAATTCCCCCTGGGTGAAGTCATGGTTGTCTGTCAGTAGAGAAGTTTTTTAAGACTAAACTACTGAAGTGCATGCGTTAGTTGGTGTGCTTTTATTTTGAAGGTGGCCAAAAGCACTAGCTGTCGGGGCATTACCATAATGTACAGTGATGCACAGTATTAAAAATGACAGTGGCGTCTGGCTTGACTTTGTTTTCTCGTGTGGAGTGGGCTTTAGGGTAGGGCACTACTGAGATTGTCTTTTAATAGGGTAGGTTTGACGAGTTTTAGTATAAGGGTATGCTTATTTTATCCGGTCATTTTAATTCACCAAGGTTTTTAGTGCAAGTAGTTCTACCTAAAGCTCGGATGGTGTTTTTAGTAGTTTAGTAGGAGTGTAGTGACCCTAGATTAGTGGCAGAACCGTGTGGTCATTCCCTCTCCCGAGGGGAGTCTAAACCCCACCTGATCTGTAGGCCTTGCAACCACCTTGCTGATTATCCCCCTCTTTTATAGTTTTTTTTCATTGCAGCCTGTCAAATAAAACAGTGTTTTATTCAAAACCTTCGCCATCTTGCTGTGTGCCATGGGTACAACATAAAAACCTGCCTCGTTACAGGTACTGAGGACTAAGCGAAGACTCAGAAGGAATCGTGCCTTTTCCATTGCCGGTCCCTCTCTTTGGAATGACATAACGCTGAGCATTAAGCAAGCCACCTCGCTTCCCATTTTTAAAGCTCATCTTAAAATTCATTATTATTCGTTGGCTTTTCACTCAGCATGAGACTGACATACTTACTGCCTTTGTGCTTTTTATTGTCTTAATTTTTAAGTCCTTTTATCGTTTGTTGTTGTGACTTTTGCTCTATGTACAGCTGTGATTGTCTTACCCAAGAATGTAGTAATAAAAAGCAAACTATCGAGGTAACGCCACTGCTGCACCACCGTCCCTGTATGAAGGTTGTGGCGCCATTAAGTATTCAATCACTCAAACATTATCCATAAAGCACTTTTTATAAATAAAAACATATTAATGATAATGTAACTGAAATTGCTTTTCGTGTTTTAAATAAAAACCCATCCACCAGGACAGTGTGGTGACAGAGTTTCAAAAGCATCTGTTTTTTTTGCGGGGTTGATCTGATTTATTATGGTAAAACCTGATGATTCTTGATTTAAAATCCCCAACATAATTCACCATTCACTGACACAAATCATGTTCATGTAAATTTATTGCTAAATTGCTGAGTTTGCTGGTGAGCGCACAATTGTGGTTGTGATGCTCAGTGGCTCCTCAAGACTGGAGGGAAAATCTATCCCTTGACCCATTAGTCATCACTTGGACAAAAGGCTTCCTCTGAAACAATGAACATAACAGGGTTTTCTCAGGTTAGAAAGAAAATAGTTTATATAGGGTAAATGCGTTGATACTGTCTGCAAAGGTGAACACTCACAACACTTGTACAACGTGTTGAGCCTGGCGATGTCAGTGCGGCTCATCTCCTTTGCATTGCCAAAGGATACATTAGAATTGGGAATGGGAAGCATGGTGGGCTGATTGTTCTTGGAGAAAGCGTACCTATAACATGACACAAAGTACTTCGGTAAAGCCAAAATATACTCACATTGACAGCATATAGTAAGATCAAAGAAGATATATTAAGTCTTGCTCTGTATGGGTGTAAAAAAAAAATGACTGACGGGCCATAGAATATTGGATTTTCAATTTTCGGCATTGAATTTCTTGAGGCCAAAGTGTTTTTTTTTTTTTTTTTTTTTACAGGACCCCAGAATCGTCAGCAGTAACCCTGTGCATGACATTTAATGACATTTCAGTTGTTCATACTTGTGGTACTGCATGACAGAGTTGTAGTCATAAGGGGTGCCCTGATTGAGGGTGACAATTTTCCTGAAGTTGTGCTCCATTCCTGAAAAACAAAAATGAAAATGTTTTTATTTGAATTAAGAAGTCACAAGTCAAAAGTGATAAAGTCAGATAATTATTCAATATTAATCAGTATTTGATTATATACATTCTCAACTCCATTACCAGTTTGAACATTGTGCAGCAGAACCCTGATGTGGTTGTCTCTGTCGCTACGTGTCTGCTCGTGGTTAAACCCGAGAGCATGGAGCAGCTCGTGCTGGACGGTGCCATGATAAAGGCATCCACTGCGAGCCAAAGAAACCACTTGCCTACCACCACGACGTCCAACATAGGAGTAGCATCTGCACAAAATAGAAGAATTGTTTATGAGAAACATTCATTTCAATAAAATACTATATTGCTGCTATTTTTGTACCCATTCTGGGACTCGATGCTCAGCAAATCCCGGTCGTCACTTCTGTAGGGCCTGAAGCGGATGCAGGAAAATGAAGAGAAGGACTCCAGCCCGCGGGTGATGATGGCCTTCTCGCGGGAGGCTAGCAGCACGATAAAGTAGTTGTTCATATTTCATTCATACATACCATGATATCATGCCCTTCTAGGCTGGCAAGGTGCCAATTGAACCACACCAAATACTCCCCTTTTGGGAAAAAAAACCCAAAAACTAAAACACACGAACGTGACCCCAAAAAAAAAAAAAAAAAGAAAGATTGGGTCACGCTCGTGTGTTTTAGTTTTTTTTTTATCACATATCATTTACTGGGCATTCGTATATTTGGGTCAAATGCTGCATTTAACACAGAAAGCCAGCATTAGCCATTAATATATTTTCAGTGCCATTTTCTCTATGCCTGAAGAGGGACAGCCTCTACCCTCCAGGAATCCAGTAATTGCAAAATCATTAATTGCTGACACACAATTTGGAAAAATGTCATAAAGCCACTTACAGAAGTGATTGGTGATGTAATAAGGAATATACACCTTTCCATCACTCCACTTGCCCCACATACAACCTCGACTGGTGCAGGGATCTGCATTTCGTTCTGCATCACTGTCAATGGCAATGTCTCCTTCAGTCAGGAATGGCTCATCAACTGAACGGACTGGAATACATCATTCGCATTGTTTCAAGCCCATTTATACTCTGTTGAACTTTTACTCAGAGAATGTACCATCTGACACTCACTCTGATTGCTGTTGGCTCTCTCCAGAAGTTCAGACACAGAGAGGTGGCTCAGATCTTCTACAACATCATCTGCTTGTGACACAAATATCATTTCACTTGGAGCAAATGCTGTTATAATCTTTTGCAAGGAAAGGCTATAACATTTGATACACACCTGCCTGGTTGTGTTGCACAGAAATATGGAGGGAGGGATCAGGAGGAGAAATTATATATTAGAAATGCAGTTGAACATAGCTTGAAACAAATAAAACGGACTAACTCCTAAATTACAATTGCATAAAGATAAACTTGAAAAATGGGCTTGCCACATATTTGAAGATAACTCCAAATAACACTAAAAATACAATTTCACTAAGTTTGGTTTTCAGTAAACCCAAATTGAAACTATCCAGTGTCATTTAAATAATAATAATAATAATAATCACAATAATAATAATAGTAGTAGTAGTCGTAGTAGTAGTAGTGTGTGCCATATTTACAATACAACTTTATTTGTATCATGCATTTCACAAGAGCAGCAGCTGTAACAAAGCGCTTTACATTTAGTATGACACTGTGTTTTAGAGATCATCATAGGTTTTTGTAGAGGAAGTGACTATATTTGATGACTTACAAAATCAAATTGGACAACACACTCATAAAGGGTAGTGGGTAGGTGTTTATTTAAGCCAGTAGATAAGAGAAAGAGAATGAAATGAAAAGTCCTGCTGATATAGTTCTCCTAGTGTTCTAGACCTAACTAATGTTGCACCACGTATTGTACTTGATTTTGGAAACATGACTAATTTGTTTTGCTTGTTAACTTAAGTTACCTCATTGTCAGCCCAACAGTAAGCAGACAGCAGCAGTACACTCAGAGCTGTGAACTTGAAAAACGCCATTCTAGTTGACCTGTAGGGCAAATACGGATTAAGTACAAGACAGAAAGAAGACTACATCATGTCTGAGCATTGTACAAGCAACAAAAATGCACAAACAGAACCTGTAGATATAAAAACTGTTTGAAATATACATCTTGCAACTAAGATCTTCAAGTAGACTACGTTTCCACGATCTCCGACGACCATAATCAGTGACTAAGCTTACCTTGAATCCTCTGTGTGGACTTGATAGCTGAGATTTTTGTCCGGGCTTTTATATGCTTTTATGCCTGGAAAACCAAATATGGATAATCAGAATTAACCGCAAAACTCACAGACTTATCAGTAACATATGGTTCAAGCACACACATTGCAAAGGCCCCTGGGAATTGCACACATGTACAAAAGTGAATGGTCAGCATTGAATGTCGATTAATTTGAGATCGGTACAGCTTGGCAGATCTTTCACACGCGAGGATCAAATGCAGTAGTGTTAGATATTTTAACATTAGATCAAAGAATGGCCGTAGGGAAAATGCCACGAAAGCATGCAGTTAAAGAATACCGCCTGGTAAAATCAGTGATAAAAACAATAATAGGGAAAAAAGCGTTATTCAGAGTACAAGAAAAAAAAACAGATTCAAACAAACTTACAAACAATACTAAACATTAAATGAGAGCTACAAGAGAGAAAGTAAAATAATGGTCGACCTAGTCATTGGCACTATTTTAGACATACTTATACAATATTATATATATATATATATATATATATATATATATTCGATAGGGAGTAAGAACAAGTATATACTTTTGTGTTCCTACCCCTTTATCTCCATTTCATCATCAAAATGTCAAAAATTATTGAACATTATCCGCTAGCTACCATAAAATAAGACATAATATGTACAATGGACACGACAGGCAATATACTTCAGTATCAACTACCAAATTTCTAAATTTTGTTGAGCATAATGCAGTAGTGAATTAGATACATAAATATACTATTAATACTGAGGATTGATACACCCGTTCTTAGTAATAAAAAAAAAAAGACAATTGTGAAGTCAAGGTAGCAGCCACAACAATTCCTTCCAAGGATTAACAACTAAGGCATTGTTGTCCTCTGGTGCTCAAACCAGAACCATACCCACATTTTATATGCATCCCTGATTATGAATATATCATACAGTATACTAACTCTCTCTTTCGTTCTCTCTCTAATTATATCTATCTGAATGTATATATATATATATATATATATATATATATATATAATATGATTCCAACAAATGTTTTAGAGAATCATGAGTGCACATATCAGTCTTGCCCCCGATACACCTCCTAATTTGGTGACAGGAAGTAATATTCTCAGAATCAGAATCAGGACCAAAATTCAGAATTCCCTTCATTGTCATTGTACAGTTTACAACGAGATTATTAATTTAATTAAATATATAAAGTAGATAAATTAAAGAATAAATAATGAAATAGAGAATAATACAAAATTGGATAAATAAAAACACACTGAGCTCGGCATAAAAACGGTCACATCTTCATTTTTGTGCCAGTGAAATGGTCTATTTCAGCGTGTCAGTGAATTTGGTAGGCGCGCTAGGGCTCATCATGCAGGGGGTGCTGCCAGGGATTTTGGGCCCCATGAAAAGAAATCGAACTTTTCCACGTGCGCTCAGTAGCCTTGTTTTTGATGCAAATTAGGGTTGCGGTGAGGAATGGCTGGGAAAACACAACATTACATTCAACAATAGCGCACAAAGGTACAAGCGCCCTGTTACGCCAAATTTCTACAACCGCAAAGGCCAGCAAAATACCAAAAAAAAGAAAACTAACCTTGCGCATGTTTAAACTGTACTTTGCGATAGGCTGGTGCCTGAAAAGAAAATATGGTCCGTCGCGTCTCTGAGTAAGCAAAGGCCATCATACATTTTTGCTTATGTATTCCTTTAATGTTGTCAGTGAAAGACTCTTTGCCAAGCAAGTACACAACAATTGTGCACACAAATAGAGAAGTCACCTGAAAGCAAGCTATTGCAACCCTGTTCTAACCACTGAGTGTTGTGCAAATATGAGGACCAAAAAAACACGGCTATCTTATCTGGCATAGGGCGAGAGGCTGTGTACACCATGAAGTGATCACAAAATTCGGATGAATCTTTAAATGTTTTTATTATACTTAATCAGTCAATCATTGTTTATAAGGATATTTCTTTGCTTGATTCAAAATGACGTTTTTCCACAATAAAATTAATGTTCACGAGACACAGTTCTTGACTTACACACACGCACACACCCCAGTGTGCATGCACGCACACACACACGCACATCTACACTTTTTCCCGTATTGGAACGAACAGTTCAAGTCAAAAGACAAGAGGAAAAAAGCATTGGCAAAGCTGAGGTAAAACCTTTTTCACTCTAATATTTTTTGGGGAACACACTGCAAGGAAAATGAGAGATGTTGATTAGTTTGATCAAAGGTAATGTATTTGTTATAGAATCAGAATCAGAAATCCCTTTATTGTCATTGTACTCAAGTGTGCAACGAGATTAGAGAGCTCCCCTCTCCAGTGCAATACAACAATAATTCAGATAAATATATAAATTAGATAAATAAGAGAATAGTTAGTGCAATGGAAAATAATACTGAATAGGATATATAAAAACACATCACGTTGCTGTTCCGCAAGGTAAGGGTGGTCGTGTGTGTGAGTTTACAATGGAGATGGCTCTTAGAAAGCTTCCTTGTGAGTTTTTGTCTTGATTGTGGAGATTGTGGTAAAAACAAACTTTTTACTCATCTTCTGCATGGTGATGACTGGTCTTATCATAACTTGGTAACTGGTACACAAGGGATTTTTAACTCATCTTCTGCATGCTGATGACTGGTTTTCTACTTGTATACAGCTGTTGAATTGTGAATGTAGATGGCAGTAATATTTTGCATTAGCCAAAATTTTAGCACAACCATCAGCCAAATGATTGGCTTGCGATGTTTATACATTTGGTTTTTCTGCCAGAGGAAAAGGAGGAGCCCCTACTCTGTCTCTGTCTGATTGAAACAGCTACATTTGTATTCTGGAAACTCACGTGAGGTAAACAAGGTGAAGCAACATTTCGTCTTGGGTCTGAACAAACTCTTTTTCGTTTTAGGTTATAGTCTTAAAATCGTTTTGTCATTGTCATGTCATCATCCACACCGTTTATCCTGTTCAGGGTCGCAGGTGGGTGCTGGAGCCAATCCCAGCTGACTACGGGCGAAAGGCGCACTACACCCTGACTTGGTCGCCAGCCAGTCACAGGGCAGACACGTCACTGAGTTGGAACTGACTCACGCTGCCCGCACACAAGTCAGGTGAATGTACCACTATACCATCTGTGACTCTAAAATTGTTTTAACAAGTTCTTTAACTAAGATTGACTAGGTAACTACGGGCAGAGTTTACGTCAACTCAGGGTGATCTGCAGGTTATTGCCTATGAATATTCTCATTCCACCCATCCATTATCTGTACCGCTTCTACTCACAAGGGTCGCGATGGGTGCTGGAGCCTATCCCAATAGGCTGTAGGCGAGGTACACCCTGGACTTGTTGCCAGCCAATCGCAGGGCACACATAGGCGAACAACTAACCGCACTCACACTCACACCTGGGGGCAATTTAGAGTGTTGAATCAACCTGTCATGCATGTCTTTGGTGCGTGGGAGGAAACCGGAGTACCTGGAGGAAACCCACACGGGTGAACATGCAAATTTAACACAGGAAGGCCGGAGCCTGAATCCAACCCACGACCTATGCACTATGAGGCCATCACGCTAACCAGTCGTCCACCATGCCGCTTCAAAGTTGATTAATAGATTAATTGTACTTTTATGAGAACGTAAGAGAGATAATAGAATGCTGCTTTCTTAATTATTCATGATGTCATAGCCCGCCTACAGAATGCCGTTTCTGTCAAAAATGTCCCCGCCTACAGAATGCCGTTTCTGTCAAAAATGTCAAATTTCCCCGCCCCCTGTGTTAAAAAATATCCAATTTCCAGCCTCCTCTTTTAAAAAAATTTACATTTTCCCCACCCCCTTGAAGCGTTAATCCCTCCCTACAGAATGCTGTTTGTGTCAAAAATATCTAATTTCCCAGCCTCCTTTAAGTGTTTATCCCTCCCTACAGAATGCTGTTTCTGTCAAAAAAAAATTATGTGTTCCCCATGTACATGCCTCCCCAAACCCCTCCCAAACTGTACTTATGTCATCAATATTTTAATATTTGAAGTATATAAAGCAGCTAATTAAATAAGTGAAATATATATATCATTTAATTAACTAATTTAGATAGATATAACCTAATTAAATAATTGAAATAATATGAGTTGAAAGGGGTACTGTACTTATGTCATCAATATTTTAATATTTGAAGTATATAAAGCATCTAATTAAATAAGTGTGTTATATATCATTTAATTAAATAATTGAGATATATAAAACCTAATTAAATAATTGAAATAATATGAGTTGAAAGAGGTTGGTGTTGTTTTTACTTTTCAATGAGGTGTTGACCAGGTATATGTTTATTCGGTTGATAAAAGCTCCCGTTTTCTTTTTGCAAACATGCCTAGACATATTCCCAGCGACATAAGTTTAAACATGGCAATGTGCATGTTTGGGGTGTTGTCTGTGCAAGTCCCGGCGACTTGCACAGACACCCCCCAAGCCTGTCACATCCTACATCTGATAAGAGCCTTAAGGTGTTTGAAAAGATAGTGAGGGGCAGGCAAGTCAGGACATCCTGTCGCCCCACCTTCCTTTTTGCAAACGTGCCTAGTCATGTTTGCATGTCTGGACATGTATTTGTTGCGGCTGCCTACATTTGGACAGTCAAACGCCGTCATTTATCCCGCCCCCTGGTCTGAAACCGATATAACAGAGGCCGAAGTCACGCTCCGGACAGACAAACCAATTCTTTCCGGCGGTTGAACCAAACCAGCTCCTCGTGAAAAATGAAGATGTGCAGAACAAGACGTCGTCTGGCCCTGAACATCGCGCCGAGAAGGCTATCACCCATCGCGGCACCTGATCAGATTGATAACAACATTGCAGAACTCTCGTCAGGTAAACGATGCAACTATTAACTAACTATGTAGCTATATAATATTTAATCAAAGTATCTTTGTATTACAGATAGCGGTGTGGATGAACCCACAAACGATCAAGATGAAAACACTGTTGGTGTAGAAACCCTTACAACTTCAGACGAGGAGCAGGTTGAGTCCTGTACAAATGTAGATGATGACCAGGCCGGACCATCATACTCTTTATGGGTGGGCGGCCCGGGAATCTTACCAACCCCTGATGTATCCTCGTACAACACTGCTGAGCCGTCATATTCAGGATGGGTTCGTCCCGTTTCACCGACTCCGCCGACGACACCTCCGATGACCCCCACCTCGTCGGCAGAATCTTCACAAAACGAGAAGGTACAACAGCCCAGTTGGTCAGACCAGGCTGAATCTCCACAAACCAAGGCGGTACGGTTATCTAGTTGGGCCGACCAAGAGTTCTCAAACAGTTTGCTTGAGCCCTCTAAGGTTCAGACCATCAACGACCCTGACCCCGGACCTGCACCTATTTCCGAGGATGATGTACAACATATGTCATGGGTTGATCCTCCTAAGGGATGGGTTGATATGGATGTCGTACTAGTTGTTAAAGCGGCTATTATTTACATGGTCAGACGTTTTTTGATAAAGTATCACAAAAAACGGGGCTGTTTGCATAGCTATTAATACTTAGGGCATAATTATTATCTAAGACTGCAATATGAGCGCATCATGCCAATCCTTTGCGATAAAAAGTTTTTACCCTGTATTCACTCCTTGTTAGATTTGTGTTCTGTAAAAACGGATAAACAGTCAATCTGTCAGGATCGCCGATGGGCGAGGAGGTGGGTGGACCCAAGAGTGCGGGGAAGCCAGGCATAAGGGTAACTTAAAGGGAATTTATTAAATGAATCAAACAAGGACAAACAACGTGGCAGGGTGCAAAATAACAAAGGCGAACAAAACGTGACTAACAGAACTAAACTTGACGGGGAACAAAGACAGCGACAAACTTGCAAAAACTAGAACGAGAACAAGAACAAGATCAGGGAGCGGCCGTGACAGTCCTGGATTGGGAGTAATGTTCCGACAATGAGTTGTTGGGATGAGGTGTTTATATAGTCCAGTCATTAGGAGGGCGGATGGGCATCAGGTGTGTGAGGTTAATGGGGAGCAGGTGCGTGGCTGGTGAGGGCGAGGTGCTGAGGGGAAACGCCCATACTCAGCTGGCAAAACAACAACAAAAACGCATGCACACAAAAACAATAACAAAGAACCCTGTCATGCCCGACGCGGATCATGACACAAGCAAGTTGCAGAGATCTTAATGGTGGAGTTAGCGCTCGTAAAGAACTTACCCGACCGCCTTGCATTGGATGAGAGCATATGTCTTATGATATACCGTGATCAACTTGATGTTTTCGAAGAATATCTTATAGAAAATATTAACTTTGATTAAAATGGGTAATGTGTTGAGAAAATTATCGATTTTTGGTTATAGAAGCTATGGATGGGCAGATATAATTAATAGAACAATTACATATAATCCCGATGATAAAGACCCTTTCATAGAAAAATTGTTATTGTTTATGCAAAAAGTACGTGCCATGTCTTTGACGGTTTTTCAGGTGCCATGGGAATTGTTTGTGCAACACGTCATATCTTTGAGTCGCTCGGGTTCGATCGATATCTTTCAAAATATTTTGGAAAACCGGGAAAATGAGATAAGTGTAGGTCATGTACTCACCATACTCATGCTATTTAACGATGTGTTAAGATACCGTCTCCGTCATCAACAACTTGTGGATCTCCCGCATGAATTGAAGATGTTTGAAGATCTGTTAGAATCAAATGTTAATCCATCTGTTTTAACCCTGATTTATAAGCTTTTTACGACTTAGACAATCCTTATGTGTAACCATACTTAACCACGTCATATTTTTGATTTTTTCTTTCAAGAAAAATAAATGTTCCAAAAAAGGGGCTTTGCGACTTTTCCTTTCCTTTCACTGATTCCTCTGGAAACGCCCCCTTAAATAGCGTAATGTTAATCTATACTTACTAAACATAGCGGACGCGCACCAAATTAAAAGCATATAGCGTCCAAATTATAACTTCAAAATAAAGTATCACGAACAAATGCACTTGTGAGTTCGTTACACGTGGTGTATCATCAGGCTGTGGGTGACGCTTTTGCTCCGCTCTTGAGAACTATACCTATCGAAGATAAACACGGTGTATTTAAAGCCTTTAATCCTCTTTATTACATGCCAGTTAGTAGGAGGCATATTGAAGATATAAGAATCGAGATTAAGACGGATCAGAACCAACCCATGGAATTTACACACGGTAAAGTTATCGTTACTCCACACTTTAGACCCAGATAGAAAAATGGTTGTGTTGGAGACGCATCATGACCTTTACCGTTTTGTCGATTATTACGAAAACCAAGCGGGTGGCTCGTTATCAGGTTTTCATGAATTACCGGTCCAATACGGGCGTGGATTGGGATCAATCTTTGCCAAATTATTTCGTTTTGTGAGTCCATTAATCAGAAGAGGGTTCAGCGTTGCCAGACCACACCTGCAAACGGCTGCAAAAAACATTGCAACCGATGTAGCCGGTCGTGTGTTAGAACGAATACAACGTAAGGCGGAGCCTCAAGAAGGTTCGGGGTTAATGCTTCTGGCGCGAAGACCTGCAAAACGACCCATAGGACAGCGTCTGAGACAACCTAAAAAACGCAAACGCGTGTCCAAGAAGAAATCAGTCAGGAAAAGGAGACGACGAAGAAACACCGGGGATATTTTCTCTTAAGAAAAATTGACCATTAGGATTATTCATCATGGCTCTTTTGCATCACAAGTCTGCAGAGTGCACCCTAACGGAACTGGATTTGTTTACCCCACCCATGACACAACTATCAATTGAACAAAGTCAATATGTGGAAATGTTACCTATCTCAGCTCTCACCGATGATGGTCCTGTGGAGTTTTTCATACCTGGAGAAGGATCCAAATATCTCGACCTCTCAGACACCCTGCTTCAGCTGCACCTGAGAGTACTCAACAAAGATGGTAGCAGTTTGCCGTCTGATGAGCGAGTCGGTATCATCAATTATCCTTTGAATACAATACAGTAATACCCCGGTTATCGCGGTTAATGGGGACCGAGACCACCCGCGAAAACTGAAAATCCGCGAAGTAGCGGCGCACCTTCAAAAATGCTTAAAAAAAAATAAAAAAATTAAAAAATATATATATATATATGGGTAGAGAGAGAGAGAGTGAAATTCATGTTATAACAAAAAAAAAACAAATTATTATTAAAACTTATTTTTTTATTCCCCAGCCATTATTTTCGTATTTATTCAATTACTTCTTTTTGTATTTATTTAATTACTTCGACTTTTACCTGCTGGTACGCCGTCCGGTGTGCCCTGTGAATGCAGAGCAGAGCTGGAGGATTGAGCAGGACTCTCCAAATGCAGACACGGGAAAAAAGGTGGTGATACAAAGATATTTATTATAATCACAATATAGTCAGTGTAATGAGCGCGTCTCGCAGCAGCTGACGGCATGGCGCGAGACGATCGCTGGAGGAACGCCCACAAAGCTGAAAAAAACAAAAACACACGCGGCATGACAGGCACGGATCATGACAGTGAAATGAAAGGTGGCATTCTTCATTTATTTATTTATTCATTCATAACTGACAGCCTCACGCTCCGCTCCTTCCCGGGCGGAAGAGGTGCTCCTATTCGGCTTAACTGTGACACACGCCCGCCCTCCTCCTCCGGAGCTTCCATTCAGTTAAACTTAGGGGCCGCTTGGAACCGCCCGTGCCCGGGGAAGGTGCTCCTCTTCGGCTTACTGTGACGCGAGCATGCCCTCCTCCTCCGGAGCTTCCATTCGGTTAAACTTAGGGGCCGCTTGGAACCGCCCGTGCCCGGGGAAGGTGCTCCTCTACGGCTTAACTGCCACGCACGCCGGCCGGAACTCTGGTACGGTCCGAACCGCGCGAAACGTCGCCACCAATCGTGTCCGGGGGAACTTGCTCTTCTTCGTCCACTCTCCTCTTCGGCGCACGCCGGCCGTCTAACCGCTCCAGCGCCCCCTCGTGCCGCTCGGCGAAACTACAATGCCCCCGAATATTTTTTAGACCCGCGAAGCACTGAAGCCGCGAAAGGTGAACCGCGAAGTAGCGGGGTATTACTGTATTCTCACAAGTGGATGTAACATTAGGCGAAAGGTTGATCTCGCAATCTAGCGCAACCCATCCATACAGAGCTATGATAGAGACGTTAAACTTTTCAGAAGCATCTCTAAAAAGCCAATTCACAGCGGTTATGTTTTACAAAGACACACCGGGACATATGGATTCAACAGCCTTAACGGGGGATGTTGTTAACAAAGGGTTGATACGCAGAGCTGAATTCGTGCTGGGTTCCCGACCATTCGCAGTGATAGGACCTCTACATGCCGACATATTCTTTTGTGAGAGACATCTTATCAATAACGTGGATCTACGTGTGAAACTCATCAAAGCCAACGATCAGTTTTGTTTTATTAGTCCTCCTGATGTGAACTATCATTTGAAAATCATGGGCGCTTCCCTATTTGTGAAAAGAGTCGCCGTCTCACCGGCCATCTCTATCGGTCATGCAGCAGCTCTCAACAAAGAAAATGCTTTATATCCGTTATCAAGAACATTCCAGAACCTGTCAACAAGATAACCTTTTCCTCGGCCATACACCTCGTTATGTGGTGTTAGGGCTTGTAAATCACAACGCCTTTGTGGGTAGAAAAGATTTGAACCCTTTTAATTTTGCTCATCATCATCTGGAATATTTAGCGCTATGCCAAGAAGGGAGGCAGATTCCAGCCAAAGCCTTCCAACCCCAATTTAATGCAGGAAACGCTGTTCGAGAGTTTCATAACCTGTTTACAGCGACAGGAAGACATTTGAAAGATTTACCTCTTTGCATCAACAGAGAGGACTTTTCAGGTGGATATGCACTCTATGTTTTTAACTTAAACCCCAACGATGATTCGGGAGCTCTCGCACCTGTCTCCAGCGGGAGTTTGAGGTTAGAAATGAGATTTAGAGTCCCACTACCTCACACAACAACCCTTATCGTGTACGCCTGCTACGATTCCATCCTGGAAATTAATTCAAAACGACAAGTCTTGGTGGATTATTACTGATGAACGGGAGAGAGCTGGAGAAACTCATGAAACGTCTACAAGGGCATTTATTTTGAGGCGTTTACGCTTCGGATGAAATAAATTCGCTGCAACCTACCCCACCAATCTTCTACATCGTCAACACACATCCACGTCACTTACCTGGAGAACATTGGCTGGCTCTAACGTTGGAAAAAGATGGAACGAGTACTTTTTTTGATGCTTTTGGATTTCCCCCTGAATTTCAATATTATCCGCAAACCATTAACTCATTTATGAAAAAACATTCAGAACGTATTTTGTACCATAACAGACGTCTACAACACGAGTTATCAATCACCTGTGGTCAGCATTGTGTCTATTATTTAACTCATATAGGGTGTGGTTTGAGTTATCAGGATGTGTTAACCTGCTACAAAGATGATGTGTTAAAGAACGATGCTATGGTATCTAGTTTTGTTAAACATTATCAAACGTATGCGGAAAAACCATGTACCGGTCAAGCAGCGTGTTCTTTTCACAAATTTCAAACATGTCATTGTCTGTAATAATTTAAAAATGTATTTTATTGAATAAAAACATATGTAAAAACATACAAACGTTTTCGATTTTTCATTAACTCTCATGAAGGGGTATACCCCACCCACTTTACAGGAACGGGTCTTTTTTTTCTACTCGTCTTATTCTTCTTCCTACTGGATGTCCTCTTGTCTGTCTCGTCATCAGAGCTTAACGAGCCTCGGAGTTTCAATCGTCTGAATTCATCACGGGTATGGGGGTTGACGATGATGGTCTCCGGAATATTGAGTTCGTGTAGAGTGTGTAGAAACTCCTTCCAACCTCTAGGGGAACGAGTCGCGATGTTTTTACCCGTCAGAGTAATCTGTCTGAGTAAATCGGTCATATGAAATCCTTTTATCGGCTTATCTTGAAACATGAATTCATGGCGAGGGGTCCAACTTCTATCAGCGTCCTTGAGTTTTCTCAAAACATAGTTAGCGTTTTTCCGATAACGTGTTGGAATGTTATGTAGAATATCGAACCAGGGATCGGTTTCATTCCCCACCATTTTGTCTTGTACCTCAACATTCGAAATCTTTGAAGGGTTCAAAACCTCGGAAGTTAGAGACACGGTCAGGGGTTGTTCTTCCTTTTCACCTTGTTTGAGAAGACTTAAATAACGATTGTTGGAATTTACCTTTAAATCAATGTTAGAATTTAACTTTAACCCAATGTAAACTCAAATAAGTAATCTGACTCCAATTTGCGACCTTACCCAACTCCCACACATCCAACAATATGCGCGCTCGTTCTGCAATAGAAAGGTATCAGGAAGCCGGCATTTTCACACACGAGTGGATTTATTCCTAACACACAAATCTACAACTTGAGTTTGGGTCCCTCTCAATACAGCTCTACACCTCTCATACCACCAGCGAATGTGTTCTACCCCCGAGTTGCCCAGTCCTGATTCATACTATACAACATGCAAAATGGCACAGACAAAGGCATCCTGGCATGATTCTATTGGCTATGTGTATTGCAGTTAACTTTAGCTCGCTCTCATTGGTCTTTCTCCTCCCGCCGAATCCCGTGGCTCCTCCTGCGTGCGATTCCCCCGATGGCCGCTCCTTCCCGGAGTCATCTCGTCTCGCTCAGCACCTTCGGTTTCTAAAACATTCCATTCTTGCACAACCCCCGCAACCAGTTTCTCGCCACCAGTCACACTCTCAGCATTTTACAATATCACATTTTCATACATTGGATGCACCAACATCTAATGAACTATGTTAAGCTCAAACTCTTATATTCCTTTAATAGTCAAAAGTATGAAATCCTTTAAGTGTAACTGAAGTTTAGACCATGCTAATGACCAGACATTCAGGAGAGGAATGCAGGAAGATTAGATCACAGCTGCACCACAGGAGGTGTGAACGAGACCCCTCTGAAACAATGGACTTCCATGCCAGGATCACAAAAGTGGCTCCGAGCCGTCTAACCTTTGTTCAGTTTTAAATTGACTGCCATTTACATTATCCTTTAATCCCTCTCATGACCTCAGACATCTGAGGTCATCACTAGAACACCTTGTTTCATTGCTGCACACGAGCTCGACATCACTTGCCATAAAACTAAAACACATCAAACAATTAGTAAAAGAATAAGAATCAGTAGAAAATTTCCTTCCCTCCTTATGGCCTCAGGTCCCCGAGGCCATCTTTCCATACTCACATCCTGGACTCCCGGAGGGCCACGCTACCTCCGCCTCCTGGGGGTCCTTTTGAGGGATCATCATGTACTGACCCCCAGGAGGGAGTGGCCCCAACGTGCGTTCTATTGTCTTAACAGTTAATGATCTGATACATGGAATACAGCAACATCCGCATAACACCATAATAGCGGCAAACACAGCGATAGAAATCAGTACTGATGCAATCAGGCTTTTATATTTACCAAAGATGTTGAACCAGTCAGAATACCAACTGGTGTCCACACCTGAGTGCTCCTTCATTTTGTTACTTAGCGTGCGCAGACCCTCCAATGCCTTGGTAAGGCGACCGTCAGGAGATGTATTGTTGGGAATCAGAGTACAACACTGATCCCCAAAATACCACACACCCCTCCTCTTTCGGCTAACAACATATCTAAGCTTATTCTGTTCTGGAATGCCATAAGAGACGTGGCAGCCAATTGCTCATGCACTGCCTGGAGTGCTGAGGTGGTAAAATTCGCCAATCGTTGGACATTATAGTGGGCATAATTAATCCGGTCCACATTTTTGTTTACTGTAACGAACAGGAAAAGGCTCTCCCATCCTGCCGCAATTTGATCCACCAATTTATACTCGTCAGGGATCCCTCTTGGAACTCCAATTGCATCTATATACGTGGGATCTCCTGCATTCAACCATTCTTGCATGTCCCTTCTCTTCCTGTTAAGGAAGGGGATTCTTCCCCATTGTCCAACACCTTCCCACTCCATTTTGGCCAGATCTAAGGCTGTCACACTAACTGGCATGATCAGCGTTACCAGGGCGCACTTACCTGAGGCATTGGTGGGAAGCCTATCGTACAGCACTTTCTCTCCACACCACAGCCAAACATCATCACGAGCGAGAGGGATTCCTACTGGCAAAGACACATTTTCATTACACCATGACTCCTGGAGATTTCCAATCCCAGGACCAGTCCCATTTAACTTTTAGGCAGGTGAACTTTTGTTTTGCAACTTGGGTGTCAAAAATAGGCTCTTTCTTTTTTATTCCCACATCATTCCATGGGTGTGTCCAATTAAAATTGTACCCAAGTGTTCACCTGTGTCGGTTGTTTACATTTCAGATTTAGCAGTAGTTGTTGTGTCTGTGTCAGCGTCTTACCATCATCTCGCTCTGCTCCATACCATACCATTCCATTACATGCTCCTTTCGCTCCATCACTTCTGTCATCCCGCATCCTATGTTCAAACGCAAACATCGTCCACACAAAGCACACGCCAGCAGGTAAAATAGTCAATAAGTTAAACATTTGCATCGTCATCGTCTTTGTTCAGACTCGAAAGTGTCTGACTTTGATCCAATTCATGCCATCTACACATTCCCTCTCTTGACCTGCCCGTCCGGGCGGTCAACCTCTAAGCTCAACCATGGCGGGCACAAATACTGGGGCCGGGCGCAACTGTGAGCTATGGTACCACTTTTGTCCTGTAGTTCCCAATTGGATGGCGTATCAGGTTCTAGCCAGAACACTAAACTGTCCTTATCAGCGAGATTGAGTCCACCTCCGGGAAAGCACCCGGAGGTTGATGTACGGAGCGATGTCCGACTCCAGTGATGCTGAGTTCACTGAGTTCAAATATCTAACTGCGTTCCGAGATTACAAATGAAGCCTCGAGCTAACGCTCCAATTTTGACTGTTAATTGACAAATTTTAAAGCAACACAAATGAAATAGTAACCATTAATGCTTAAAATAAAAAATCCCAAAACTATAATAACGCAGATACCGAATTAAACCTCTATTTTTTCTTTTTCTTTTTTTTTATGGGAAGAAAAGGTGCTCTACAAGACATAGACAGCTCCAAGACCGCTGCAGTCTCCACCTCCTATTGTCTCATGATTGGCTCAATCCACCTACAGGCTGTGCCCACACTGATTCTGTCAACTGGGGGAGGGGGTAGAGACAGTAAAAACATCGCGGAGCTGTGGAGCCGAGCCCCAACTCAGTCGGGCCCTGGGTCCACAACACCTCTAGCAGAGACACACACAGAACTACCATTTCCGAGCGACCCTTCCCTGGAAATTTTGAAATTTAGTAATGTTCCCAAAACCAAAGAATTTGTAGTCGGTGCTGATATATGATCTCCCGATTGTGCAACAACTATGGGGTCTAGATCTCTAGTATGATGACGCTCATCAATATTCAATGCGATTTGTGGCTCGGCGAAAGTAAACAATTCATACCATTTCCGCTGCTCAGGGACAAGGCACGCGTGCGAGGCAACGCCAGTAGACATAACAAATATATAATTCTAACGCAAGATGCACTCATGACTAAATATGGATGAGTGCATTTTTGATAAACCAAATCATGTTTGTGATCACATGTACAATGTGATATGTCAATTGGCGAATTGAAAGGGTGGCGGTTGCTAAACCACTCAGACCAGAGCAAGAACAGGGAATACCCACCGCGGGAGGATGGGAACCAGGTTTCAGAGCTGCCCTCAAATGTTTCAGTTCAGTTTAGCCACTGGGAAGGAAGAGAGCACGACATATGCTCCCTCCAACGGATGTGCACAGTCAAGTTCAGTCCCATCCGGGAATGCCACTCGAATTCCAGTGTTCGTTCAGTCAATGGCAGGGACTCAGGCACTCTTGAGAGCCCACATGGCTCAGTGGGGGTTGCGGAAGGAGCTCATAGCTCGCCCCAATATCCAGCACCATCGAAAACTTGTCCATCCACCGTCCCCGGACTGCTAGGACCTGCTAGTCCTCGAATGCTGAAGCTCCGCTGCCCCCTGTCATGGAATGGGGTACGAGCGGGTTTGTGTCAAGTGCGTTGGGAGTGGGTAACGGTGGCGCCCCCTGCGCTGGTGGAGCTCTTTGTGACAGATATGGCACCGGAGGATGGCACATTCCAGAAAGTGGCTCGGCATGGACAGCTCATCACCCAGTGACCCCACACCCCGCAGCAAGTGCACACCCCACTCACAACCCCCGTCAGTAACCACCCGTACCTCTGTTACTGCAATCCCAACCTCGTTGACTGGCCTGCTATGGACAGCAGCCAGTCCGCAGTGGCGCTGCGTCACCCGAACCTTGCCCAGAAGCAGCAGAAGTGGAAGGAGCAGCTGCCTCCTTTTTTCTTATCTCTCTTGGCCTTCTAAACCTGCAAGTACAACAATTTTAGTCACGCTCCTTAATCCAATCCCATATATCCCTTTTCTGATGTCGTGCAAAATTAGGTACAAAATGTGTTCTACTTAGGCCGATTAGCATTATTTCATTCATGGACTATTTCGCCTGATGTCTGCCACTGGAAGGTGCACGCCCTTGTGGACGGCCAACTGGAACAGCTGTGTAATGTCGACATTATTGGATGGGTCACTGCCGGAAGTCTCACTCCATTCATGTCTCGCCCTGGCCACATAGACCAGGCCTGTCTCCCTTTTCCCCACCTGAAAGACACAGCAACATCGACCCCAACGGGCCAGAAATATCTGATGCACGGCACAGCCAATCTCACCTGAGGTGTCCCCATTTAGCTGGTGACCATCATGCTGGTCAGCAGATCTGGCCTCGGCCTCAAGTGAGGATAGTTCCTCTGAAATAAATTTTGTCCCGCCTGTAACTCTGTATAAACCTCTTAGTCTGGTGTCTCCTTTGTAGGAGATATCAACCAACGTGACCTCTTTACAACGTGTGACCTCTTTACAACATGTCGAATAAACCAATGTTGACCTTTCTGCTATCTTTACAGCTGTGAGAGCTGTTACTAACCCCTCCTTCCCCCTTGGGTAATTACAAATGTCTTATCTTCAAACTTCTTACAAGCACCCAGTATCCTGGCTTTACTAGATTACTGCCCCTGCTGGGAGACGGAAAGAGCTTTGTCACTCTAAATTTGCGCCTGTCTTTTGTTTTCCTAACATTTTTCACATATGGTCAACTAAAGTTGCTTCAACATCTATTTCCCATTTGTTCTTAAATTTGAGGTATTCTATAAGTTCTTCCAAACAGTGTTTTACAATGTCTTAGTCCTAAATACAATGAAATACGTTACAATGGAAAATATCAGAATAAAATTTCATACATCCAACATGAGACACGTGCTTGTGACCACTTCAGGGTCATTTTTGTCTGAAATATCTCCTCTACAACAACTTACCCTTGCGTTAAGTGAGTAATTTTCCATAAAAACAGTGCCACTAATTCGACATTAACTTCAAGTATCACTGCTGTGGTGCTGTATTATATGGAAAAGTCTGAACAATCCAAGAAAATTTTGCCCTATCCTGGACTGGGTGTGTGTTATCTAGTCGCGCATCCAATGTGAATATGTCTTATATCTCCCTCCTTGTTGAGGAGAACCTCTGGGATGGTAGTGGTGAGGCGCTATTTGAAGCAGTCTCTGGCCTTCTGGTCACACTGGTCACATGTCACCTCAAACCTGTGGACAGAACTGGACGAGTGGCACTTGCCAGTGAGAATGAGAAGGGGTAAATTATCTTCCTTCCAAAACTTTCAGTTTTGCATAAATTTTGTGTAATAACGTCAATCAATCATTCACTTGATGCTTGAATTTAATTACTCCAATCTATCTCCAAAAACAATTTGAAAATCAATACTCGGGAGTGCAATAGGGATTCAGGTTGATCAGGCCTGTCCACCCATCGCATCCTAAGTACTGTAAGGGCTTGCCGGTGACCTCAAACAATTTTCTGTCCTGAGGCCCGTCCCTACAACATTCACTCAAACCACATATGCATACAAACACTTTTCTTTCACACTGTCATTCACCAAACGATACTTTCCAATTCCACACAGAGACCCCTCCCTTGGCGCGTCCGCCTTGATTTCACTGAGATTTGTGCTGGCAGATCCATAATTTTGCCTTAATTTAGCCAGCGTATGCCAAAATTTACAACTGTGGGTCTCTGGATTTTCCCATTCACTCCCCGTGAAGTTGTTTCTCCTCTCCTGGACGCAGCTGACGAAACTGCACCTGTGACATCAAACAGCTCATAGATGCGAATGTTAGCAGTCTGGTATTTATGGAATGATGTCATATCCTCTAAAATTGTCATGTCAGCGTTCGCGTCGTACAGTCAAACAAAAACATCTGTCTTCCACCTTTGTCACATTTAATACACATCAGTTAATAAATCATCTACAAAACTATTTAGTCCAACTTTAAATTTGGTAAACCAATCTCCAATGGCTAGATATTCCCCTTTCCAAAGATTTTCTTTCAACATGTTCATAGAATACTTCACTCAAAACTTATCCCAAAACCATAATCCCTTTGCTTAAAATTTAAATTTTAATAAGATTGTCGCCGCCCTGCTGTTCCTCAGGCATCCCCTGCATGTTTCAGTGTTTAACTTGTGTTCCAATTCCCTGCTAATTTGTATTTATTGTTAGGTTGAATACATATATTTTATCCCGTACCATACTACACTAGCACTGTAAAAAAACTGCTCCACAGTGCGACCCATGCTCGACCACATTAGAACACCTCAAGTAGAGGCAGATGCCTGAAGATTAGATCGTCAGCAACATCGAGGGGGGTGCCGAGACACACCTCTGAAACAAAAAGACTGTGACCTTCTTTCGAGAGCACCAAAAGGCATATCTTCCTTTTCAATCAGTTAACGACTGCCATTGATGCCTGTTTTTCCTCTTGTGTCTGAAATGTTTACATGTTCCTGCTGGTGCTTCCCCCCCCCGGGGCCAGCACGGGCGTCTCCACACTCCCCTGCTGTTCTCCTTGCACCCTCTCTCTCATTATTCACAGCCTGTTCGATCAATTGTATGGTCGCTGGTGTCATCTGTGAATCGTTATCTTTTGCATCTCAAACCATTCTGCTCCCCCCCCATTAATGGCGCCGTCGGATCGGGCGGCGGCTCAAACACATACTGTTGCGAGTCTGGCAACTGTGGATGAATGCCTCTCAGACATTCCGTCTTTTCTTCCGCTTTTTCAATCACTTCATCCTCTTTCTCTGACTTCCTCCCCCTACTTGGGAACGAGCATCTAACTTCAAAGAGCTGTTAACTCTTTGTTAGAGCACACTCATGATTTTACGATTACACCTATACTCATTGCCTTCTGTAAAATCTTTCTCACTCTTATTTTTTTCCTTTAATTTTCCAAATTCACTGTAGCCTTACCAAAGCCACTCAAACAATCAAGGTATCAAATCACAAACTACAAAGTCAGGAACCACCTATGCTCTTGCAAAGTTTTCTCATGCTCTCAAAAGCTACATTCAATTATGATTTCTTAACACCAATCTTTTTCTTTGTGTCATTTCCATCTGTGCATTTCATTCCAGTTACTAATTACAGTTACCTTAATAGAAAGACCATCAACTAAAGTATGAAACATAAAATATTTATTTCTTCAATTCCTCCTTACAGCAGACCCTAATTCTTATCCTTTTCATTTGTTCAAGTCACACCTTCTTCAATACTGCCTGTTTAATCATCCTCCTTTCAATGGAACATTAATTGTTCCTTTCTCTTTTCTTATTGAACTTCCAATCTCTACACTGACACAATTTCTTCTCTTTTCTCTAGCTTTCTTTCTTTCTCTTTTCTTATTTCATCCCTACTTCATGTTTTTCTTCTCTTTTTTTATGTTTCATTTTTATGAATTTATCCTTAATCTCCGTGCCACACCCGAGACCACTATCACACTTACTCTCCTTCGCCATCTTGAAATCCACTCGTGTGTGTCCCAACCACTTCTTACGCAGAACAATTTTAGCCTTCACATTCACACAGCTTCCACACAGACACGTAAATCCCAGATTTTAAACCGTGTCCCGATACGTAAATCCCAGATTTTATACCGTATCTTAACCACGAATAGTTCCAAACTATTCTAGTAGGTAAATCCCAGATTTTACACTACTATCGTCCACACTTTTACACTTATTTATTTATACATTTTAACGCCGTTCCACTCCGCCTTCCTCTTATAATTTAGCGTTGCCAATATGCAGAATTTGAAAAGGATCTGCTTACCTTATGTCACTGTGGGCCCAAGAGGAAGGCCGGTCAGAAGTGTGGCTCCTTTATCCTTTAATCTTTATCAGGTCGTCACCTGGTGTGGACGTGGGCCCCAGGCCCGAGTCCCAGACTCTTGTGGTTTTTCCTGAAGCCCCAGGCTTCCTTTGAGCCCCAGGCTCTTGAAGCCCCAGGCTTCTTTCCTTTTCTTAGAGCCCCAGACTCTCTTTGAAGTCCCAGACTTCTATTACCTCTCATGCATCACCGTCGGCGTCACCATAAATTGTTGGAATTTACCTTTAAATCAATGTTAGAATTTAACTTTAACCCAATGTAAACTCAAATAAGTAATCTGACTCCAATTTGCGACCTTACCCAACTCCCACACATCCAACAATATGCGCGCTCGTTCTGCAATAGAAAGGTATCAGGAAGCCGGCATTTTCACACACGAGTGGATTTATTCCTAACACACAAATCTACAACTTGAGTTTGGGTCCCTCTCAATACAGCTCTACACCTCTCATACCACCAGCGAATGTGTTCTACCCCCGAGTTGCCCAGTCCTGATTCATACTATACAACATGCAAAATGGCACAGACAAAGGCATCCTGGCATGATTCTATTGGCTATGTGTATTGCAGTTAACTTTAGCTCGCTCTCATTGGTCTTTCTCCTCCCGCCGAATCCCGTGGCTCCTCCTGCGTGCGATTCCCCCGATGGCCGCTCCTTCCCGGAGTCATCTCGTCTCGCTCAGCACCTTCGGTTTCTAAAACATTCCATTCTTGCACAACCCCCGCAACCAGTTTCTCGCCACCAGTCACACTCTCAGCATTTTACAATATCACATTTTCATACATTGGATGCACCAACATCTAATGAACTATGTTAAGCTCAAACTCTTATATTCCTTTAATAGTCAAAAGTATGAAATCCTTTAAGTGTAACTGAAGTTTAGACCATGCTAATGACCAGACATTCAGGAGAGGAATGCAGGAAGATTAGATCACAGCTGCACCACAGGAGGTGTGAACGAGACCCCTCTGAAACAATGGACTTCCATGCCAGGATCACAAAAGTGGCTCCGAGCCGTCTAACCTTTGTTCAGTTTTAAATTGACTGCCATTTACATTATCCTTTACGATGAAGTAAAGATTGATACTTTGTTATTTTTTCATGAGGGGTTAAGGATCGATCTTCCAAAACTGCTTTCATCTTCACATCCAAATCCTGTTCAGCCGTCTGTCTGATGGTAGGCTCGGGTTTTTTCAGACAATCCAGTTGTTGAGGCGAGAGAAGAAACATTTTCTGGGCTGTTTTCAAACTCATGATGGTTAGTCTTTCCTGATTAACCCACCCAAAAGATTACCTAGGAAGGGTACAACTGTTCCCAACAGAGGAAGAATAAATCCGCCTCTTTGTGTCAAAACGGCGCGTTTTTTCTTAAGACTTGTTTTTTTATGGGCCAATAGTCGAATAATTTTCTTTTGTTTTTTTAATTTCTTAAACTGTGCCGGTGAAAGAAGTATATGACCTTTCAATAGATTGAAAGCAATTTCTCACAGTACCTTGATCAAAGTGGCTGGGCCTCTGGTCAGTATGTCTTTACGTCTCTTAGCTTGAAACAGGGTCCTGAGTTGCGGAGCGTTTGTTTTTAAAAGCTTGGACATGTCAATTTTTGGGAATGTAGACGGCAGGCCACTGATCAGGAAGTACACCCGTTCTCAAACGGCATTGTTCTGGACATGTAGGGTTTAAATCCACCAATAAATACCCATGAGCGTCTTTGGTGGCATCTTCTAAACTTTCTAAAAAATAATTTTTCTTCGTAGGGAATATCTGATTAGCCAAAATAGTGGTTTGTAATTTATCCCGAGGATTTTTGAACAAGACCATGTAATTACTATTTAGACTAATAGTACAACTGTATTTACCTTGGTGGAATACATTCTGAGTTAACAATATGACGCTCATATTTCTATGATGTCTATATTGGGTAAAGATTTTCACCACTTCAGGATGCTCCGATGCTTGGAAGATCAGATCGTCAAGGATGATCAAATGAGTCTGGTGTAACGGGAACAAGGCTTCGTCATCAAAAGATTCTGGGAGACCTTTTAGGAATTTTATGTTTTTAATCAACTTTTGTAATTGGTTGTCCATGGGTTGATATGATGTATAAATCCATACAATGTTGTCAGGTACATTTCTCATAACATGATGACAGTCTTCCAAAACACGTTTCACAAAATATGTTTTCCCACAACCGCTAGGCCCTGAGATCAAACATGAAAAAGGCACTTGTAGACGTGGTTCGAATTCGACCTGTGATAATTCAATTTTTTCTAATAACTGTTGGAATTTAGCTTTATATCAATGTTAGAATTTAACTTTAACCCAATGTAAACTCAAATTAGTAATCTGACTCCAATTCGCGACCTTACCCAACTCTCACTCATCCAACAATATGCGCGCTCGTTCTGCAATAGAAAGGTATCAGGAAGCCGGCATTTTCACGCACAAGTGGGTTTATTCCCAATACACAGACTTTCTACATGGCACCTGGGTCTCGGGTCCCTCTCAATACAACTCTACACCTCTCTTGCCACCAGCGAATGTACTACCCGAGTTGCCCAGTAATGATTCATCCTATACAATATGCAAATGGCACAGAGACAAAGGCATCCTGGCATGATTCTATTGGCTATGTGTATCCTGCAGTTAACTTTAGCTTGCTCTTATTGGTCTTTCTTCAAGTGGTGGCTCCTCCTGCTTGTGGTTGAAGGGTCCAGTTTCTTGTCGACCCCTTCCCGCTCGAGGTGTCTGTCTGCGCCAGGCACCAACCTAAAACCTCCCAAACCTTCACATTCTTTCACTTTCTTTGTTCAGCTTCACCAGCCACACACTCAGCATTCCACAGAATAAGAGTGACACAAGATGCAGGACATCGAATAAAACTAGCCAGGTTTAAACTCTTCCACTCCTTTATAACCAAAAGGCACACTACGACCGTCTGGCAAAAGTCTTCGTTTGTCGTAGATCACCCTAAACGTTTTGACGAATTAAGTATTTCTGACGCGAAACCCTTTTTTATCGCGGACGATGCTGTGTTGTGGTGTCTTAAGCGAGTGTGTGTCGGGCTCGTTGCCATGCGTCGTGCTAGATATGTATCCCTCCACTAAGTCTTTGACACTGTCAAAGTTGATGTTTAGAGCGCTTTCGTGCGTCTGTGTGATACCTTTGACCTTCATCACCGTTTTTTTAGTATCTCTAGTTTGATAGGTGTAGCTTTTGGGGCCGGCCGAAACAAATTCCTGAATGCTGTCACCGTCCAATTCATCAGTCAGATCACCGAGATATTGTCCTAATTTTAGAGCCGTTTCCCCATCCCTGACCACGTAGATGAGGCTGTCTGTGTCAGTGTATAGAACCCTATCTTGTAATTGCTCCAAAAATCTGTACATGAAAATTCTAGCATGTGCTGTTGTAAAGCAAGCCACAAAGATGTTTGAGGTGTCGGAGGGTCGTGAAAGAATGTTCTTTTTGTCGCTGTGTTGAATCATCGCGGTGTCTGATTTGATGAAACCGAAGTAATCGATCTCATACAAACCCGAAAACATAATTATAAAAAATTCTTCGGGTTTGTTGGTCCGTTTTGTTTGTTTTAAATTATCTCTCTGACCATATTTTCCCCAGAGAGAATTTAAACAAAGTTTAGAAACCTGTCTCTTACCAGGATTCACTTTGATGCGTTCAGGATCCAGCCGGATACCTTGATGTGTCATGTAATCATTGATGTATCTGTCCCTCCCCTCCTGATCGGTGACATTGGATGGATAGCCAGAGGCTTCCTGCTTCCCCTTGAGGAAGGTGTTCATGTAAGCTTTAAAGATGTCATTGCTCACTGATTCGAAATGCCACACCTCCACAATTTCAACCAATCTGTAACCAAGGTCAAGAGCCTTGTTTAACTCAATAGTCACCCAAACACCGAGCAGAGCCCTGCTCTCGTCATCATGGTGACATGATGAGGTTTGGTTGTTGATTTCGGCACATGTTGTACAGAGAGGGAATGTCAGTTTACCTTTAGCTGTTTTGTAAGGTAACAAAGGCAACAAGAGACCTCGTGGTGGGTAGACTTTGGCTTTGATCAGCCCGAAATATTTACGGGGGTCGGCAAAGTCTTTGCGGATAATGATCGGATGACCGAGAGGATAGGCACAGTTGCTGTTGACATAACGATACAGAGAGGTGACATCGACGTAGAACACTCGTTCATTCAAAGAGGCCGTGTATCGCAATGTGAATACACTGGTTCTGCCCCCGAAAAGAGCCTGACGCGGTGCTAGGGGTTCAGGATGTTGATAATTAAGCATGAACTCTTTCACACCCGGATGAGTTTTCTTCATGTTCAACCGCACGTGTTCTTTCATTACCGTGAGACGTACGCACGGATCAGATTTCAAGGTCGAGAGTTTCTTCTGGCTAATATCAAACAATTCTTGAAAGGTTTGATTTGTCAAAGGGAACCGTTCGGTTGGTGTGTAGCAGTCGGGACAGCCGTGGTAGAAACATCCTAGATATTCAAAAACATGTTTTATACCATCAATTTCGACATACCCATCCACGACGTAGCGACCGAGTTGTTTTTCACCCCCGTTCAAAGCGTGTTGTATAGGCAATTTTTGACTGTGTATGATCCACTCCAAATACTGGATGGAAGCATGTGAGAAGGCTTTATATTGTCTCGCGTAATTATCGGATGATGTTATAGCCAATGTCTGAGGTCGGAGAAAATTGGTACGGAAAACTCCCATGCATGCTGATGCTATGGTGACATAATTGAATGGATCGACGCCTGTCTCGTTTAGAAACTCGTTTCTAAATTTTGTACAACCCTCGGTTAGAATGTCAACATCGTTTTTGCAGTACATCAACGCCTCCTTCCTGAAATCAAAGATCCCCTGACATTCTCTTTCATACCATTCTAGGAATTTGGTACGGTTAGCAGTCGTCATGCGTTCTAACCCATATTCACAAGGCTGAGGATAGGACCCCACATAGTCAAGATTTTCCAACGAGCTGAATTTGTGAGGGAAATACCCTTTACATTGATCGTCAAAACCTAGAGTTTTAGGCTCAGAGGCATGGGTAAAAATGATAGCGAGTCGATGAATCTGAGACGGTTTGACTCTAGCTTGAGACATAAGATTTTACTACCAGTCAAAATAACCTTAGGAACGAGACCCATGTCGATCATCGCTGATACAATGAGCTGGGAATCAAATGAACGGGCATTGTGGGCTATAAGAGTGGTGCCTTTGTAACGAGGATTTCTGAAATGATCAATGAGTTTTACGGCGCAATCAGGTCCCATCCATTGATGTTCTTCTCCTTGGAGTGATTTTGTACAGACCATAAAGGGTTTGTGCACCTTTTCCTGATCCTCATATGTTTCAAAGTCATAGAACACGATTTTTTCACGGGGTTTTTGTTTTGGGAGAGGTTGGATATAACATTGATGACGTTCCCTAGTTATATCAGTATCTTTCAGTGGCATTTTACATGAGACACATTTTTTAACTAAACAGTTATGTTTTGCCTCTTGTGTATTATTGGTCTTGTAATAGTTAAGACCGCAATCGGGACATTTTTTGTATCTATCGCAAAAACTGCCGATTTTTCTACTAGTTATTTTATGCCTGGCATAGCAGACATCATTTCGACATGATTTATTACAACCCTTACAAAGGATGGGTTGTAGAGGTCGGGTTTTACAGGTTGGGTCTATGCAAACATGATGGCATTGATTTAGATTCTTGTTGTTGTAGCCCTTGTAACAATAACAACAGAAGTAACTGCTTTCTATCAAACCCGCTGGGTTTTTCACACCGTAAAAGTGTTGTTTTTGTAAAAAAAACAACAAGACATCCGTGGATTTGGGGTAATCTGTCTCGAAAATGAATAAATGGTCCAAACTCTCCTTATTTTCTATATAGAACCACAATCTTACGACCCAAAAGCATCTCGAATTTATTGATATCATTAAACCCAACAGGGGTCGTCTCAACCAGCCCTACAGCTCTTTGGTACTAAAGTGCTTGTCGATAGATCTCTTGTTCCGTCAACGAGTTATCCATTAAAAGCGATAACGAGGTAGCAAAACATAGTTGTGTATCACACGGATTGTTCGGTATCACTAAATGCTTTTTTTTTTAATAAGTATTTCATGATCCAAAAGACCTTCTATTCGTCGTTTTCTCCCCATGCCTCCTCGATTATCATTTACAATTTGGACGACAAACTCGAGTTGTCTATCAAACAGGACTTGTGCATTAGACTGTACGAGTCGATCGAGCAGATTTTGAACCGCGTTTGCACATACGTCTGGGTCGTCTGACACGCGAACTGTCTCATGTATATTTACATTTTCCCCCACCACTTCCAATTGAACCATATCCCCAGGCAATACATTCGATAATGCTAGATCCAGCTGCTCATTTATCGAGCCCATGATAGCTGTGTAAAATGCTGGAAAATCTGTGTTATCAACGGGTTCTGGTATGTTTAACGGGGTCCTGAGTTCTGTATTATTGAAACGATCTCGTATGATTACCCGATGTCCACCTCTCTGATCAACTGAATCCTCTAACGCTTGGTTGTTTAAGTCCGCAGCTGAAGATTGCGTTTGACCTTGATTGTTTGATGTGGTCTGTGTGCTTGCTAAATCAAGAATTGATGATTGCGTGCCCCCGCAATCATTTGATGTGTTCTGTGTGGTTGTTAAATAAACATCTGGTGTCTGTGTGAGCTCTTGTTGTTGTTGTTGGTTATTTGATGTTAGGTCGAGAGGTTGTGATTGTGTGTGACCGTTTGAGTTTAAATGAGCATCTGATGTTTGCGTGACCCCATGATGTTGATTTGATGTGGGCATTGTTAAATGAACATCTGATGTTTGCCCATTATTGTTTGTTGTGAATATTGTTAGGTCGAGAGGTTGTGATTGTGTGTGTATCTGGTCGCTTGTAGTTAAATGAACATCTGATGTTTGTATTTGATCGTTTAATGTGAATATTGTTAGGTTGAGAGGTTGTGATTGCATGTGTATGTGGTCATCTGTAGTTAAATCAAGCGGTTGTGTTTGTGTGTGTATTTGATCGTTTAATGCGAGTATTGTTAGGTCGAGTGGTTGTGTTTGATCATTTGATGTGTGCTTTGTTAGATCGAGCGGTTGTGTATTATCGTACGCCATATCACTATTTTGGGACGGTTAGGTCAAAAGTTTTAATGACTATTCTAAAGGATTATAAAATCTTCAATTTGTTTTATCGCCGCGAATGGATCGTTAGGTATGCTTTTATATTACCCTTTAAACATTAGACGGCTGGTACTTTGAATAATCATAATTACATACATTCCTAGTGAAATAGAGGACTCTGTTATATCGGTTTCAGACCAGGGGGCGGGATAAATGACGGCGTTTGACTGTCCAAATGTAGGCAGCCGCAACAAATACATGTCCAGACATGCAAACATGACTAGGCACGTTTGCAAAAAGGAAGGTGGGTCGACAGGATATCCTGACTTGCCTGCCCCTCACTATCTTTTCAAACACCTTAAGGCTCTTATCAGATGTAGGATGTGACAGGCTTGGGGGGTGTCTGTGCAAGTCGCCGGGACTTGCACAGACAACACCCCAAACATGCACATTGCCATGTTTAAACTTATGTCGCTGGGAATATGTCTAGGCATGTTTGCAAAAAGAAAACGGGAGCTTTTATCAACCGAATAAACATATACCTGGTCAACACCTTATTGAAAGGTAAAAACAACGCCGACCCCTTTCAACTCATATTATTTCAATTATTTAATTAGTTTTTATATATCTAAATTAGTTAATTAAATTATATATATCTCACTTATTTAATTAGCTGCTTTCTATAACACTGTACTTCAAATGTTAAAATATTGATGACATAAGTACAGTTTGGGAGGGGTTTGGGGAACACATCATTTTTTTTGACAGAAACAGCATTCTGTAGGGAGGGATTAACACTTCAAGGAGGCTGGGAAATTAGATATTTTTGACACAAACAGCATTCTGTAGGGAGGGATTAACGCTTCAAGGGTGTGGGGAAAATGTAAATTTTTTAAAAGAGGAGGCTGGATATTTTTTAACACAGGGGGCGGGGAAATTTGACATTTTTGACAGAAACGGCATTCTGTAGGCGGGGCTATGACGTCATGAATAATTAAGAAAGCAGCATTCTATTATCTCTCGTAAGGTACGCAGCCACTTTTGAGATTGATGACAGCCTCATGTGCTGTATTTTCACGACCATAGGGCACACCAAAAAGTCCCCAATTTTCTCCAAAATGGACTGCCTTATAATACAGAGTGCCTCATGTGTGGCCAATGTTCCATATCTATAAATATGTGATTTTGAGGAGTTCCACTTGACTGACTGGGTACATTACACCGCTTGTTTGACTCCCTCAGTTAGTGAGGGGTTGAGACTACAGAGCACTGTGCTGACTGGAGCATTTAAACAGTCTGATTGTTTTTATGAATATGAATGAAATTGAAAGGATAGAAGGGCGCCCAGGTCCCATGCAGAGGATGCAGGACGTATTTTGATGACCATCAAAATAGGGTTAAGTGTCCATCTGAGGTTAGCATTGTAACAATAGGATTGTTTGTTTATAGTTACGTGTTCCCAGCAGGACTGTTGAGTTGTTGCACAACGCACAAGGCGGGCAGAAGTAGAGTTTATGAAGATAAGACAAGAAAAACAAGTGAGAAAATGTAAGAGCTCTAACCGTCCATTCTGTATAGTTATTAGACAGAACAGAACGAAAAGTGATGGCAGCGGTCAATACACTAGTTGGAATGCGGAAAGGATTAACAACAGCCGTATGCACGTGCAGCAGGCGTACTAAACGGACAGCGGGTGTCGCAATGGAATAGCTGAAACCACCGTCGATGTTGATGTTGGACTTTGGCGACCTAGCGAAAACATGGAAATGCTGGAAGAAGGAATTTCCACGGATGTGCCTGGCGCAGAGGAAGGTGCGAAAGCGAAGCTGTTCTACTACCTCATTGGCGCGAATGGGAGGGCGCTCTTGGCCACACTAGTGAGTGACAACTCGTCAGCGAGGAGGACAGTGAGTTCAATGATAAGGGTGCTGGATGAACATTGTGAACACAAGTGAATGAGACAGTCGAGAGGTACAAGTTTTTTGTACGAAACCAAGATATGGATGAAACCACTGACAAATATTTCATGGACTTGGGAGTGCTAGCCAATGGATGCAACTGTGGAGAAATAAAAGACTCACTAATAAGGGATCGCATTGAGTGTGGCACCAATAGCTCAGCCATGAGAGAGAGACTCCTCAGGGAAGATAGACTGATGCTGGAGAAATGCCTACCAATATGTAGAGCTGCTGAACTGTCAAAAGAAAACAACAGGACACTGGAAGGACACACTGTGGAGGAAATGCATACTGTGAAACACAATACAAAGAAAAGCAAAGGTGATGAAGTTGATTGTAAGTTCTATTGCAGAACCCATGAGCGAATTAAAACGAAATAACTAGCTTTTGGAAAGAAATGTAAAAAGTGTGGGAAAGAAAATCATTTTGCTGTAAAGTGCAAGTCGAAAACAGTAGAAGGCAGGAAATGTAAAGATAAAGATAAAGATGTCCTTTAATATTCCCACAATGGGGAAATTTGCAGTGTTACAGCAGCAAAGATATAGATCACACAGAGGCGGTAGCTGTTAATATATAACATTAGCAGCAGACATTCATATAAAGCATGCAAATATGCACAGTATATACGTATATACACAAATCCCCATGTATATACACAGTTACATCCCACAACGTATACAAGTGTAAGGAAACACTCTTAATATCTGTCCATGGTACAGAGGGGAAATAAATAACGCTGCAATGGTAAAAAAAATACTAAATGATCGAAAATACTGCAATGATAAAAGTACTGTAATGGTAAAAGTACTGCAATGATAGAAAAATACTGCAATGATAAAAGTACTGTAATAGTAGAAATACTGCAATGAGAGAAAATACTGCAATGATAGAAAAATACTGCAATGATAGAAAATACTGCAATGATAAAAGTACTGTAATGGTAAAAGTACTGCAATGATAGAAAAATACTGCAATGATGGAAAATACTGCAATGATAAAAGTGCTGCAACAGTAGAAATACTGCAATGAGAGAAAATACTGCAATGATAAAAGAACTGTAATAGTAGAAATACTGCAATGAGAGAAAATACTGCAATGATAGAAAAATACTGCAATGATAGAAAATACCGCAATGATAAAAGTACTGTAATGGTAAAAGTACTGCAATGATAGAAAAATACTGCAATGATGGAAAATACTGCAATGATAAAAGTGCTGCAACAGTAGAAATACTGCAATGAGAGAAAATACTGCAATGATAAAAGAACTGGAATGGTAAAACTTCTGCAATGATTTATTTGATACCGTAGCAATGCGAACGCAACAGCAACCAACCTCGGTTAGCTCTTCCTATTCAGCTCACGATTTCATGCAATTCTTTACTCAGAAGATTGAGTGTATTCGTGATGAGATTAAAGACACTGTTCTTAAAATTCAGTTGAATTCCGCAATAAATGGTGTTAATAGGGATATTAGGGCTGCTAACTGTCCGATAACCTTATCTAAATTAAAGAAAAATATCTCTTGAAAGCCTAACAAAATTGGTTAGTGCGGCAAAACCGACAACTTGTGTGCTCGATCCGCTTCGTGGCAAACTAATTAAAGAACTCTTTACAAAAATAATAAAATAAAAATAATTAAGGCGGCACGGTGGCCGACTGGTTAGCACGATGGCCTCACAGTGAGAGACAGCATCGGGCGTGGGTTCGATCCCAGCTCCGGCCATCCTGTGTGGAGTTTGCATGTTCTCCCCGTGCTTGCGTGGGTTTCCTCCGGGTACTCCGGTTTCCTCCCACATTCCAAAAACATGCATGGCAGGCCGATTGAATACTCGAAATTGCCCCTAGGTATGAGTGTGAGTGTGGATGGTTGTTCGTCTCTGTGTGCCCTGCAATTGGCTGGCAACCAGTTCAGGGTGTCCCCCGCCTACTGCCCGAAGATAGCTGGGATAGGCTCCAGCACGCACCCGCCGCGACCCTAGTGAGGAGAAGCGGTACAGATGATGGATGGATAAAAATAATGAATCTATCACTTACCACGAGTATAGTACCAGCAGTTTTTAGGACCACCCTTATTCGACCGCTACTTAAGCAACCAAACCTTGACCCAGAGAGTCTCAACTATAGGCCGGTTTCAAATCTTCCGTTTATTGCAAAAATTATTGAAAAAGTCGTAGCGCAACAACTTAATGTATATATGACTGCTAATAATCAATTTGAACCTTTCCAATCAGGTTTTAGAGCCGACCACTCGACTGAGACGGCCCTTGCTAAAGTTACTAATGATCTTCTCATAGCTTTGGACGCGACACCTCATCAATATTACTCTTACTCAATCTTAGCGCCGCTTTTGACACCATTGATCATAACATATTATTAAAACCCCTTGAAACGTGTGTTGGCATTTCAGGTTCAGCGCTTTCTTGAACGGGAAAGCAGTCCACCAACAAAGAACGAACAGGAAACCAGGTCACCAACGAGGAACAAACAGGAAACTAGTCCATTTACTTTTAGTACAAAAGGTGCAAGAGTCAACACAGGAAGAAGGGGCGTGGCTTTGTAGGTGGGCCCTAGCCAAAGGCCGTAACAGACACTTTTGCCGGTATCCTCCTGCCCCCCTTTGAGTCTACAGAGTCCAGGGAGCAGTCCAGGACAGAGCTGTTCCACCTCACTAGTTTGTCCAGTGTCTTTTTGTCCCGGGCCGAGATGCCTCCTGCCCAGGAGACCACTCCATAAAAAATGACCGGTGAAACCACCAAGTCATAGACGTTCCTGAGGAGTGTCCCCTGAACGCCAAAGGACCTCAGCCTCCTGAGTAGGAAGAGTCTGCTCTGACCCCTCCTCTAGAGAGTGTCTGTGTTGTCGCTCCAGTCCAGTTTATTGTTCAGATGAACACCCAGGTACTTGTAAGTTGAGGCCCTCTCAACGTCTGTTACCTGGATATTCACTGGTGCAGGTGGAGAGTGCCAACGCTTGCAGAAATGACACCACCAGCTCTTTGGATTTCCCATCGTTGATTTGGAGGCTGTTCTGTTGACACCAGTACACAAAACCCTGAGTAAGTTCTCTGTACTCCCGATCATCTCCGTCAGTGATGAGGACGACAATCGCAGAGTCATCAGAGAACTTTCGCAAGTGACAGGTGGAGGAATTGTATTTGTAGTCCGAGGTGTAGAGTGTGAACAGGAAGGGAGCCAGAACAGTTCCCTGCGGTGCTCCCGTGCTGAAGAGGAGCACGTCAGACACACAGTCCTGTGTTCTCTCGTACTGTGGCCGGTTTGTGAGGTAGTCGTGGTTCCATGTGATGAGGTGGTGGGCCACTGCCGCCTGCCTTCGCTGGATGGTGTTGAAAGCACTGGAGAGAAATCAAAGAACATGATCCTCACAGTGCTCCCCGCCTTCTCCAGGTGGGGGTTTCCTGCTCTGCTACAGCCTTTGCTACAAACTTCACTTATCTGTGTTTTTGCAATTTTCTTTGTCTGGAAAGAACACCAAATAGACGAGGCTATTTTTGTCATACCCAACAAATATTCCCTCCTCACACTTGGAGTCTAGTTTCTTTCTGTTCTCTTTATAATCAAAACATTTAGAACCAAACTTCCTGGAGAGGTTTAGTCATTTCCCCGTTAGCATTTGATATGCTGTCAGTTTTATTAGATTGTTGAAACATCTGTTTCTCACAATAGTTGCTCTCTAGATTGCATTGGTGCATTAATGTCTTTGGTGAACCACTCTCGATTAGCATGCATCTCTCCATGTCAAATAACGTGCCCCAATTACGCTCAGCGGTGCTATCTTGTGGCGAATACGGGGCTGATGTCTCATGCTTGATGTTATTTTTGGTCAGCAAATTTTGGTAGTTTTTACCAAGAAATTCTGTTCAGTTGTCAGATCCATTTGACCTTCCAGTATGGGGCTGTACCTGCCAGGAATTTCTCAGTCAGTTTGTGAGGTAGTCGTGGATCCATGTGATGAGGTGGTGGGCCACTCCCGCTTGCTCCAGCTTGTCTCCCAATAGGGTGGGTGGATGTTGTTGAAAGCACTGGAGGAATCAAAGAACATGATCCTCACAGTGCTATTAAAAAATCTGGAGAGGAGGGGTATTATCGCACCGGTCGAGTGTCGTACTGATTGAATAAGTAGGTTACAGTGGTGAAACGAAATGGCAAACCGAGGATCTGCATCGACCCAAAACCACTCAACCGAGCGCTGAAAAGGATCCATTTCCCTCTTCCAACTATTGATGGTATACTCCCGGAAATGGCAAAGGCAAAAATATTCACCGACTGCGATGTCAAACATGGATTCTGGCGTGTTAAATTAGGGGAGTCAATCTACTTCACCCCATTTGGCCGGTACCGATGGTTGAGAATGCCGATGGGAATAAGTCCAGCGCCGGACGTATTCCAAAGAAGACTCATACGCTCTCAAAGGAATACCAGGAATATACATGATCACTGATGAATTGTTGGTCACAGGTGAAGGGACATCGCTTCAAGAAGCAAGTAGAGAACATGATAACAAACTCCTAAGCAGATGTAGAGTGCGAAACATCAGATTGAATTTTGACAAGATAAAACTACGGCGACAGGCAGTGCCGTATATTGGGCATCTGTTGACGGCTGAGGGGCTGCAGATAGACCTGGAGAAGGTGCGTGCAAACCGAGAGATGCCAAGACCGATGGCTGTCAAGGCAGTACAGAGACTGGTTGGCATGATAAACTACTTGTCCACCTGTCTGATGATTGGGAAATATTACACCAACTTACACACAAAGAGAATGTGTGGGAGTGGACTTACATACAGTAGGAAGTGTTTAATAGAATAAAAGACAAAATTGCCATTACACCAGTTTTGAAGTGTTACAATCAGGAAGAGGAGTAGACACTGCAATGTGATGCACCAGAAACTGGGCTGAGGGCTGCTCTGACATAGGGATGTAGGCCTGTAGCATATGGGAGCAGCTCAGATATGCTCAGATACAGAAAGAATGCTTATCTAAAGTCTATGAGATGTAGAAGTTCCGCCAATACACGTATGGCAGGCAGGTGACGATAAAGAGTGATCACAAACCACTAGAAAGTATTGACAAGAAGCCACTTCTGAGTGCGCCAAAGAGACTACAGAGGATGTTACTCCCATCACAGAAATATAACATGAAAGTGACCTATGTAGCAGGCCGTCATATGTTGCTGGCTGACACACTAAGTAGGGCATACTTGCCAGAGGACACTAAAGGGAACATGGAGACTGAAATAGAAACCATAAACATGGTTGACTACCTACTTATTTCAGCTGAGAGACTGAGCTCCATTAAGGAGGCTATGTCAGTGGACCGGAAGCAGCAACAATGCCAACTGTCACAACCAGGTCTGCTCGTCGGGACAATAGACCTCGATACCTGGAGGACTTCACGCAGTTATGTTTGTTTTGCGTGAGTTTGGTGTCAAATATGTCAGTTAGGAACAAGGTGAAAAAAAAAGAAGTCAAGTCAATTTTATTTGTATAGCCCTTAATCACAGACAGTCTCAAAGGGCTTTACATAACCACAATCGACATCCCCGATCTTAACCGCCAGGAGGGCAAGGAAAAACTCAAAAAACCTCATTAGGGGAAAAGTGAGAAACCTTGAGAAGGGACCACAGATGGGAGAATCCCCCTTCCAGGATGACCAGGCTGCAATGGATGCCAACTGGGCAACATTTGACACATACAATGATGCTATGCAATAATAGATGAGATAATGTGAGAGTTAATTGAATGAAGTGCTGCAGGAAGATGACTTCAGTGTAGTGGGTCCTCATCCAGGGCCGTAATATCCATGGCAGCATATCCGAGGATGAGCCTTCGATCTTGTACCGGTCAATTGGTGTAAATTCAGAACAGTCACTTCCAAGTGAATCATCATCACCTAATTCCCAAGTCGGGGAATTGGGAACAGAAAAGAAAGAACAGAAATAGTAAACAGGCCAACAAGTAATTCAACGAAGTGCTGAAATATAAGGAAATCAGAAGAGGCGCTGCATGAAGACGACTTCGGCAGAGCAGGTCCCTTCCCGGTTCGTCAGTGCCGTAATCTTCAAAGCATGTCCCCATCACCTAATTCCCAAGCAGGGGAATAGGGGGCAGAAAAGAGAAGAAGCGGCAGTAAACAGGCCAACAAATAATTAAATTAGATGCTAAAGTATATAAATAAATTGATCAAATGTCGCGCTGCAGGAAGACAACATCACTGGAACAGGTGCATGCCCAGTTGGTCAATGCCTTAAACTTCCTAGTGGGTCACCATCACCTAATCCCCCAGCCGGGGGAAAAGGGGGCAGAAAAGAAAAGAAAAGAGAAAAAAAAAGCGGCAGTAAACAGGCCAACATATATTTCAGCTAAATGCACAAGAGTATAAATGCGTCTTTAATAGTGTTTTGAACATTTCTACTGAGGTGGCACCTCTAATATCTGAGGGTAGTGCATTCCAAAGCATTGGTGCCCGAATAGAGAACGCTCTAGAACCTGCGGACTTCTTTTTGGCTCGCGCAATCACTAAAAGACCAGCATTTTGTGAGCGAAGGTTTCGGGACGGAACATATGGTACCACGAGGTAAACAAGATAGGAAGATGCTAAGCCGTGCAATATTTTATAGGTAAGTAACAGAACTTTAAAAACATATCTTAAGCGGACCGGAAGCCAATGCAAATTGGCTAGTATCGGGGTAATATGATCAAACTTTCTCGTCCTAGTCAAGAGTCTAGCTGCTGCATTTTGAACTAACTGCAGACTTTTAATACTAGACATGGACAGACCCGAGAGCAAAACATTACAATAGTCGAGGCGAGACGTAACAAACGCATGGATTCAGATTTCTGCGTCACAAGTTGATAGAATTGGGCGAATTTTAGCAATGTTACGCAGATGAAAAAACACAGTTCGAGTAATATTTTTAATGTGCATTTGAAATGACATAGTTGCGTCAAATACAACACAGAGATTTTTTGTTGAATCCATTTAGGCAATATTACATTTATCGATACTCAGAGTGGTGTCTTTGAAAAGGTACAGATGACACGCTGGTCCAATGATCAGCATCTCGGTTTTATCTGAGTTAAGACGCAAAAAATTGAAAGACATCCATTAATTTCGGCAAGGCATGGCTCTAATTTATAGCAATCACGCAGATTCGTTATATCCAACGGCATGTATAATTGCGTATCATCAGCATAACAGTGAAAACTAATGTTATATTTCCGTATAATATCACCAAGCAGTAGCATGTAGATGCTAAACAATAGAGGTCCAAGTACCGGTCCCTGCAGAACTCCATATGTGATCTTAAAAAGATCAGAAGTCGCATTGCCATGAATTGCACGATGCGTCCTCTCCGACAGATACGAATTAAACCAAGAAAGCGCTAAACCTGAAATGCCAACACACGTTTCAAGGCGTTTTAATAATATGTTATGATCAACTGTGTCAAAAGCGGCGCTAAGATCGAGTAAGAGTATTATTGATGAGGTGTCGGCGTCCATAGCTATGAGAAGATCATTAGTAACTTTAGCAAGAGTGGTCGGCTCTAAAACCCTCTTGGAAAGGTTTAAATGGATTATTAGCAGTCATATATTCATTAAGTTGTTGCGCTACGACTTTTTCAAGACTTTTTGCAATAAACGGAAGATTTGAAACCGGCCTATAGTTGTTGAGACTCTCTGGGTCGAGGTTTGGTTGCTTAAGTAGCGGTCACATAACGGCGGTCCTAAAAGCTGCTGGTACTATAGCCGTGGTAAGTGATAGATTAATTATATTTAAAACAGACGGTCCTAGGGCCGTAAACAGTTCTTTAATTAGTTTGCCACGAAGCGGATCGAGCACACAAGTTGTCGGTTTTGCCGCACAAACCAAAAGGCTTTCAAGAGATACTTTTTTAAAGTGAGATAAGGACAGTTATCAGCCCTAATGTCCCTATTAACACCATTTATCGCGGAATTCAACAGAATTTTAAGAACAGTGTCTTAACTCTCATCATGAATACACTCAATCTTCTGAGTAAAGAATTGCATGAAATCGTGAGCTGAATAGGAAGAGCTATCCAAGGTTGGTTGCTGTTGCGTTAGCATTGCTACGGTATCAAATAAATATTTAGCGTTGTTTTTATATAAGACAATTAATCTAGAATAATAATAAGTTTTGGCTAGATCGAGCGCTTCCTTGTATATTAGTAAACTATCGCACCATGCCTGACGGAAGACCTCAAGTTTGGTCGCACGCCATTTGCGCTCAAGCTTCCTACAAGATCGTTTCAGTATGCGCGTTTCCTCTGTAAACCACAGAGTAAGCCTCTTTGGACGAGTTTTAGTTTTTAAAGGTGCTACGGAGTCAAGCGCATTTAACAGAGCGACATTAAAGTTGTTTGTGAGATCATCAATCGTACCAATATAATGAGGAAACGAAGCGGTTGCTAAAGGGAGTAGCGTTTGTATGCGTTGCTTCATCTATTATTTGCGTGAAACCAAAGATATCAATTATTGTCTGAAACGCCACGGTAAGTGGTTCAGACGGGAGATTCATATGAATTTTGAAGTCCAAATCAGCTACAAATTCAGAAAATTCATCTAAAAAGCCTGAGTAAGAGCCAGGGGGACGGTAAAGAACGGCAAGATAAAACGGCAGCGTGGCTGTGGATCGCATGAGAACTTCAAATGTTTTAAAGGAATTGCTAGGACGAGGACTAAGTTTTAGATTATATTCGGAAATAAGGGCTACACCCCCGCCTTTCTTTTGAGGGTGCGCAACATGCGAGCTCACGAAGTTTGGAGGCGAAGCCTCATTTAGCGGTAAAACCTGATTTGGTTTTAACCAAGTCTCGCAAAGACCAATCATGTTAAGATTATGGTCTCTAATAAGGTCATTAACTAACAAGGCTTTCGATGAAAGCGATCTAATACTTAAAAAACCGAGTTTCAATAAAATAGGTTTATCTAAGTTATTCCGCGCGACAGGACTCCTGGTCATAATATTAAGGAGATTGCCTTGCCTAGGTCCCGGATAGTACCTCGAGCAACTATAAACGCGGCGAGAATTTCCGACAGGCGGAATACGATAGCTATTGATCAGCTTTTGAGTGCTATTATTGTGAGAGAACGGCTCGTCATCGATAAGACCGACCGAGGAGGATTGCTTAAACCCATCATGTATTGCCACATCAGTAGAAATTATATCAGTATGTGATGCAACAGCGTATGGTGTGTAGCGCTCAAATCTAGAAGAAAAGCTATGTGTGTTGTCTAAGTCTAGCATAGCGCTAGTTAGCTCTAGCCTTACAGACTCAATACCTCTCCTTACAGGCTCACTATTCGCCTGCAGCCCGACCTGCTCTAATATGAATAGTCATGGAAGGCTCAAACAATAATCTATGTTTCTAGAAAGAGTGATGGCGCCTTCCCAGTTAGGGGGAAGGCCGTCCATCCTCAGCAGGTCGGGTCGGCCCCAGAAAGAAGGCCAGTTATCTATAAACTGCAGTCCCTGCTCACTACAAAAACTAGCCAGCCACCGATTTAGCGAGAATCATCTACTCAACCTCTTATCATTGCCTCTCACAGGCAAGGCGCCAGAGACAATTACTCGATGCCGACTCATCTTTCTGGCGAGATCACAAGTTCTTGCTATGTTTTTCTTTGTGATCTCTGATTGCTTCATCCTAGTGTCATTGGAGCCGACGTGTATCACTATATCTGAATAGCTAGCGTTGTTTGCACTGCGCTGGTGTCTAGGTGTCTTGCGTGCTAGCTCCAAAAGATTAGCTTCAATGTCGGGTGCTCTGGCCCCAGGAATACACATTACTGTGGCTGGATTTTCAAGCTTAATGTTGCGGGTAATGGAGTCACCTATCACTAAAGTGCCAGGAGACCGAGGTGGAATGGAACTGCTGTGTGTCTGAACAGGCTCACCGCGATTAGCAAGCCGTTTACGGCAATGCTAATCGGACTAGCAGGTTGGCTACAACCCGTGCTAACAATCGTGTCCGCCACATTTACGCTTACCACATTACTCTGCTCTAGCTGTCGGACACGTCCCTCTAGCAGGGAGAGTCTTTCCATGACAATGGTGCAAGTGTTGCATGTGGTGGTGCACGAAACCAAAGTTGCGTTTACTCGCCCGGTGGATGAAAGCGAAGGAACAGATTTTTCATTTTCACCATTGCTTTGTGATCACTTAGGCTCGGTATTTTGTTGAATATTCTTTGGACAAATATTTCAGATCAAAGATGCTTGTGCTGTGTGTCATACTGTTTTTATCTGAAAAAGGGGCTTCCTAATGTTGGGTTTCACACTTTAAATGTACCAAAAGTTTGCATTAATTATCTGACTCCATTAATGGTTAACCAAACACGACCTACATTCATCCAACAATTATGCGCGCTCGTTTTTGAGAGAAAGATGACCAGGAAGCCGGCAACTTCACACGGGAGCGGATTTATTCCTAACAGGAGATCTAATACAAATCTGGGGCTCGGGTCCCTACCATTACAGCTCTGCGCGTCCCTGTACCCAACAGAGGACGACACCCCCCCCCCCGAGTTGCCCAGGATCAATTATACATTTCAGCAAACAAAACAAAGATAACCTACTATTCTACTATTGGCTATGTGTCATCTGCAGTTAACTTTAGCTTTCTCTTAGTGGATGTCTTCTGCCCGCAGGATGACGTGTCGGCTCGTCCAATCTCACACAGCAGCGCCTTGATGGTGGGAGGCCTGCGTCAGTACCCCCGTTATCAGAAGTGCGGCTCGTCCTGTACAAAAAATATCTGCCACCTACGCATTACACACAGCCTGCCCTGACCTTCCACTGCACATCGAATCAAAGCACAATCAGCAAATATCATTATTGCATTAAACGAAATACATGTAACTTGTAGTCAATCGTATTAAATCCTTTATAGTCAAATGTATAAAATCCTTTACTAATAAAGTAATATTTTAGTAGATTTTTTACCCATATTGGTCAAGCAATCCCCATACCATTGGGAGAGAATTAAAGAAATTCTGAAGCCGTAAGGCCCATACCAGCTGAGTGTGTGCCTTGCATGTTTAGGCTGTATCTAACTGTTGTAGCAGTAGACAGGAATGTGTGTCTTTTAGCCATTAGTTAAGTTAGTATCCCTGTTCATGTAACTATAGCAATGCATGTTGGGAAACGACTCCTCCTCTAATTCGCCTTAAAGACCACAATATAATTTTTGATGGCATGAGGTGAAGCACTTATGACACACGTTATAAATCCAAATCAAATCAAATTTAAAAGTTTTATTATTTGTTGTGTTCCCCAAATCTACCAAATTTTACATTTATTTTTGCAGCATGTTCAATTTGTTTAATTCTAAGACACTTTTATGCAAAGCATGAAAATGTTCAGTTGTTAGCTTTAAGTTGAAATATTTTGGAATAACATTGTATATGCTTGTTCAATGAATATTCATGTAAAAAAATTAGGGCTGGGCGATAAACCGAAAATTTACCGTTACCGAAATGCATTACAGTGACCGACATAATTTTGCCCTTGTCGGTAAATTCGGTGTCTAAAAAAAAAAGAAAAAGAAAAGTCTTTTCTGTCTGCGGCGATGTTAATGCCTCTTTAAGGCAGCTACAGCGCATCTAGTCACGTGACTCATGCGCTGTAGAACAATGTAAACAGAAGACGCGTTCGTTGCTGGCGATTAAAATCCTGAAGCGGCTGACACGGCTGCAGACGAAGTAACGTTAGTTGAAATTGTTCCTGTCGCGCTTGTCCCGAAAAGAAATTCGACATCTGTCGTTTGGAAATGTTTTGGGTTCCATAAAGACGATGTTTGAGCAAAAGAACATGAACTACAAAGTGCGTCGTAAGCACCTGTAACAGCGCGTTCAACCTTTTCTTTTTCACCACCCACAACACAACCATGCTGTTGACTTGGAGCTTGTGCTAAAAGTTCAAAGTGAGAAGCAAGGTTCGACAAGTGACAACAGCCCATAACGGAGGCGACACCATACGAGAGAACGTCTCAGAGGTGGACGCGATAGCCGAGCACATAGCTAAAGATAGAGCTCCTCTAGTTACAGTGGAGCGCACAGGATTTAAACGCCTCATGAACGTAGCCGACAAGAGGTACAAAAATATTTGTCGCAAACAGCACTTCCCCATATGGACAACATCGGGACGGGAGCGGAGATATGTCGAGCATTTTGCATCCACATCCGACTTGTGGTCGAGTCGCAACATGCATCCCTGTTTGAGCCTGAATGTGCAGTACGTAGACGACAAGTGGCGACCGCGCACTCGAGAGTGCACATTTTCCTGATGAAGCACACTTGTTTATTTGGCATTGGCATTCCATTGACATTTTTTTCATTTTATTTAGCATTTTGTTTACAGGCGACTAGCTCCTTTGCACATGGCATTATTTATATTGTTTACAAGATACCTTTACACAAATTTAGGCCTATGCAAATGGCATTACAGCATCTCAGCACAATATATTTGCAGAAAAAGATTTTGTGAGAGGTACCCTTTTTCTCCTGTTCTTTGTGACATTGTTCAAGTCATGCAAGTTATTCAAATGATTTTTGTACTTTTATTTTTCATTGAAAGTAATGTGTACCAGTTGGTCAATAAAAAAAACAGTTGATATGCATTTCCTGCATTTATTTTGATTTTGGTCCTCAGGGGGAATTTATTGCACATTTATCGTTATTGAGGTAAAATTGCCCAATTTATCGCGATATTGATTTTAGGTCATATCGCCCAGCCCTAAAAAAAATAGTTAACTACTGTTCTTCCCGCAACTTATAAGGTGTGTTTTGAGTTTTGCATTATGTGCAATGTAGTGTCACACACCTGCTCTAAGTGGTCTGAATGTGAATATGAACTGTTGCTTGTCTTAAATGTGCCCTGCAATTGACTAACAATATGTCGATTGACAATAAGAGGGTAGCTAGTTGTCAGATAGGACTGTCTCCAGCTCTGTGCATGGATATTAACGGTTATTAAAGAGATGTTGTCATACAAGCTGGAGCGCAGATACTTCCTCTTTGTCAGACCACACATTTCTATGGTAGGAAGTTTGTAATATTTCGCAAACTCATTGTTGTTGAAGAAAAAACTGTCACAACAGTAATTGAAATTTTCTTGATCAATATGTGAAGAGTACAAGGGAAAAATTGTCAAGTTTTTGGAGTTAGAGTATGAGACAATATGCCAACTTTGTTTGAATGCAACATTATACCAACCACAAACACGATGATATCCACTGACAAAAGCTAGGGAGAGTTGTATCTAGCCTTTGTAAAGGTAATAATGAACAATTTTGATTGACATGCTCAGAGAGGTAATCATTTCAAATCAAGTCAAATTAATTTATATTGTACTTAATCACAAGAAAACCTCATTCACATGCCCACAGTCGACATCCTCTGAACTTAAACCCCAGGATGGCAAGGAAAAACTCAAAACCCCATCTGGGGAAAAAATGAAATCTTGCAATATATAAATAACACATATTATGATGCTTTACAACCTTAGTTGAAATAATGTGGAAGTCAATCAAATGGCTAATCCTCACGAGGGTCGCGGGCGCGCTGGAGTCGATTCCAGCCGTCTTCAGGCAGTAGGCGGGGAAAATTCTTAATACAATACAATTCGACTTTATTTTTACAGTGCATTTCACATCAGCAGGAGCTGTAACAAAGCGCTTTCCATATGTGTAATATAAATTAGCGGGGAATTAGAACACAAATTGAAACACAAACACATACAATGGATAACCAGAAGAACAGCAGAACCGTGACAGTCTCATGTTGAGTCGAAGGTTAAAGAATAAAAATGTGTCTTCAAACGAGTTATAAAAGTGGACGGGGGGGGTTGCCTAACATTTAATGGAAGCTCATTCCATAGAGAATGTCCGTCAACAGAAAAGGCGTGATCCCCCTGAGGCTGTGCTTAGTTCTCGGCACCGCCAGCAGCTATTGGTCCACAGACCCGAGGCAGCGGGCAGGTGCGTCGAGGTGGAGGAGCTCAGAGAGGTACTCTGCGGTGTGGCCATTTAAAGATTTGAAAATGAATAAAAGTATCTTAAAGCGAACTCTAAAGTGCACTGGAAGATGTAGTATAAGGAATTGAAATATGTGAATGTATTGTAACGTTGTATAAATTTGTCCATCAGCGAACGCTTTTATTATTAAGCCAAAAACGGCTGCTGTTGGCCGCAACCACGCCGATCAGAGAGAGAGCAACACAACGACAACAACATAACGTTCACTCCCCTGCTGCCTTCACAGCCTCCACAGAAAAGAGGAAAACACAGAACCCTTGAACTATTTACAAAGTCGCTACACTGCCCTCCCCTTTATTAAGAACCTCGTCCCGAGGGCGTCATTCCACAAAGTCACTGAGGTGACCCGGTGGTCTCCTCTGTCGCTGAGGCCGCCCCGAGGCATGTCCGCTCGGAACAGCCAGTGTAGCATCAGGCGATGAGTCCTCAACTGTAGCCGCCTGTGGGGGTGAGAGTGGAGGTACAATCCGGCGTCTTGGAGGGGTGGGATTCGATACCCACTGTGAGTGTGTCCGCGACCCAAACTGCTGCTGTGGAACGGCATCACCTCTATATGGGGCCAGTCTGTCTCTGTGGAGGGCTACCCGTCTGCCACCAGGTGGCAGCTGCACCCTGTACACCACCTCTCCTATCCTCTCCAGCACGCCACACGGCCCCACCCAGTGCCTGTCCAATTTAGGACACCTGCCCTTTTTCCTTTTTGGGCTGTACACCCAAACCGGGTCTCCAGCCTTAAAGTCCGTCCTTCTGGCCTTCATGTCATAGTTCCTTTTCTGCCTTACACCTGCCTTCTGTAAATGGTCACGAGCAAAGACATGTGCTGACTCCAACCTGTCTTGAAGTCTCCTGGCATACTCCGGTCCTGGTGGCACGGCTGGTGTATCAGGGTGTCTGCCAAAAGCCATTTCCACCGGTGTCCGTAGCTCACGCCCCAGCATGAGCAGGGCAGGTGTACATGAAGTGGAATCCTGTACAGCGGACCTGTAGGCCCACAAAACCAGAGGGAGATGCCTGTCCCAATCTCGTTGGTGCTCCGCTGTGAGAATTGCGAGTTGTTTTGCCAAGGTCCTGTTAAAGCGCTCAATGAGCCCATCACTTTGAGGATGCAGAGGTGTGGTGCGCGTTTTCCTCATGCCCAGTCGCTCACACATTGCAGTGAACACAGCCGACTCAAAGTTTCTCCATTGGTCGCTGTGAGTGACCTCAGCTGCCCCAAACCTTGTAAACATGCCTTCCACCAGCGCGTCTGCAACAGTCTCTGCTTCTTGGTCGGGGATGGCATATGCTTCGGGCCATTTCGTAAAATAGTCCATTGCAGCTAAGACATAACGGTTGCCTTTGTCAGTGCATGGAAATGGCCCCATTATGTCCACCGCAATCCTCTCCATAGGAGCGCCCACTGCTAGCTGTTGGAGGTGGGCACGAGACTGGCCTGGTGGACCCTTGTGCGCTGTGCAGAGGTCACAACGGCGACAAAAGTCCTCAACATCTCGCCTTAGTTGACCCCAATAGAAACTTTGCCGCAGTCTGCGAAGTGTTTTCGACACACCAAAGTGCCCTGCCCCTGCAGGCCCATGAGAAGCTTTCAACACAGCCTCTCTCAGGGCCCTGGGGACGACCACCTGCCATCTATCCTCCCCAGTAGCAGGCTCCTTCCAAGCTCTCTGGAGCACCCCATCCTTGACCTGAAGAGTCCCAATCTTTGAATACAGTCCTTTAGTGGCAGGCGAGTGTCCAGCGACATCCTCCCACTTCGGGTTTTGACCCGACTCGACCCACTGTAATACAGGTCGGAGGTCAACATCCTGTTGCTGCTGCTTCCTCCATTCAGATGCGTCCACAACCTGCACCTCCCTACATACGGGGTCTACATGATCATGCGCGAGACTTTGCTCATCACCACAAAGTTCCTTCTCTCGGGTCTCTCTCTTCTCGCAGAAGCGGCAGCCAGCAAGAGCACAAGGGCGTCGAGACATAGCGTCAGCATTGGCATGGTGACTTCCAGCCCTGTGCTCAACTTGGAAGACATATGGTGCCAGTTCTTCAAGCCAGCGTGCCATCTGTCCTTCAGGCTCCTTAAAAGACAATAGCCACTGGAGTGCCGCATGGTCAGTGCGTACAGTGAAGGGTAAACCGGACAGATAATATCGAAAATGGCTAATGGCTCTCACAATTGCCAGCAGTTCCCTTCGTGTGACACAATAACGCCGTTCAGCCTTATTCAAGGTTTTGCTGAAGTATGCCACTACTCTCTCCCCGTCTGCCCCCACTTGACTCAAAACCGCCCCAATTCCAACATTGCTGGCATCAGTGTCCAGGACGAACGGCAGGTTGGCGTCTGGGGGAACGAGAATGGGTGCCTCTGTCAGCACCTTCTTTAGCGAGCTGAAGGCCCGTCTGCACTCAGGAGTCTAGTCAAAATCAGTGTCCTTCCGCTGCAGGTGGAAAAGCGGTGCAGCTAGACATGAGAAACCCCGCACGAATCGCCTGTAATAGGATGCCAGCCCAAGGAAGCTCTTCAGTTCACGCGGGTTGCTGGGAGTAGGCCAGTCCCTCACGGCTCGCACTTTCTCCTCCAAAGTGCTAATGCCTTCCCCTCCAACTTTGTGTCCCAGGAACTCAAGCTCTCTTCTCATGAAGCAGCACTTGTCAGGGTGAAGCTTCAGACCCGCAGTCGAAATTCTTTAGCCTCCAAGGCTGTATGGAAAGAGTTCCCATGGGCCAGGATGTCATCCAAATAGACCAAACATTCTTGTCGGGGAATGCCAGCCAGCACCTTGTCCATAAGCCGCTCGAAGGTAGCAGGTGCATTACACAGGCCGAAACAGAGAACTCGAAACTGCCACAACCCCCTGCCAGTACAGAAAGCAGTCTTTGGCCTGGCTTCAGGGCTGAGGGGCACCTGCCAATATCCACTGCGCAGGTCTAATGAGGAGAACCAGGACGACCCAGACACCAGATCCAGAGTCTCATCAATGCGGGGCAGTGGATAGGAGTCTTTCTTGGTCACGCTGTTTAAGGGTCTATAGTCCACACAGAACCTTTTCTTCACTGTCTTTTTTTTCTTGACCATGACAACCCCTGAGGCCCAAGGGCTGTCAGATGGCTCAATGATGCCAGCTTTCAGCATCTCATCAATTGCACTGTCAGCATCCGTCTGATGTGCAAGGGGAAGGCGGCGGGGCGTGCTTTGATAGGTCGTGCATCCCCGTGTCAATTTCGTGCTGCACCAAGTCTGTTCGGCCCACCTCCTCTTCTGTCAGCGCAAAAATGTCCTTAAAGTCCCACAACAGTTGCCATAGCTCCTCCTGTTGCTTAGGTTCTAAACCATCACCGTTGCGCTTCCACACTTCACGCACTGCCGTCAACCTGTCCACTCCTCCTGTCATGGACCACGAGGCCGGGGAAGAGGAATGCTCATCAATGTGGGCATCTGATGTGGGTGGAGAAGTCATAGGAGCCAGCGGTTCATGGGTGGGATCAGACTCCTGCTCTGCAATGGCTGCGCTTGACGTTGGAAGAAATGACCTTTCAGGCTGTGTAGGGCGCACCATTTCAACTGTGGGGCCTCTTGGAAAAGCCAACGTGTTCCTCCCCAGGTCAAGCACGCACTGGGCTGTTCGTAGAAAGTCCAGTCCTATGATGCCGGGGTCGCGTACCGCGGCAACCCACACCCGAAAGTTCATGCATAGTCCCCCCATTTGGATAGCCACCACCCCCCTTCCAAGCATAGGGGTGAGCTCGCCAGTCACTGTTCGAAGCTTGACTGAGGTAGATTCCAATTGTGCCCCGGCTGGGAATACATCAGGCCTCAACAGTGTTGCAGTGGAGCCGGTGTCGACAAGGGCTACACAAGAAGACCCTCCAAGCAAAATGGGAACATGACAGAAATCCCCCGCATGGGTCCAGCCAACCACCCTCACAGACTCTGCAGTATCATCTGCTTCTGGGGAAAATGGAGCCCCTCTCCCCCATCTTTATGGTTGGGTTCCGTCTCCAGGAAACAACGCATGTTGGGACACAGGTGCAGGGGTCTGCGGTGTCCACTCTACACAGACCCCGGCCCGTTTCCCTGACCATCTGCCTTCTTGGGGCACCGCACGCTAATGTGCCCAGGCTGGCCACACACCCAACAAACTGGAGGGCCCCGTCGGGAACAAGCACCACTGCGTGGCGACTGCAGTGTGCTAGTGCGAATAAGCTCAGTCAGCTCATCCACCCACGATGGTTTCTCTTGGATTTGGTTCACCGGTGTGGCAGAGCGCACAACATGGCTGTCAACATGGTCAATCCGTGTGGCGTCTCCTATGACCTCTCTCTCCACGGCCAGCTCCAGTGCCTCCTGAAGAGTACGGGGATGCGCCAATTGAGTCTGTATGCGCAGTTCTCTTGGAGTAATGGCCCGGATAAACTGGTCCCTGGCCAGCTCACTCTGCACATCAGTCGGCATATGGGCATATGCACGCCTTGACAGGGTTTCAATGTCATTCGCTAATACATGCAGTGGCTCACCAGCCCGTCTTTGCCTGTTAGAGAGCTCCGAGCGTAGAACATTAGGTTGACTGCATTGTCCAAAACGCCGTCTTAGGGCACCAACCAAAGCGCCATAGTCATCTCTTTCGGCTGGGCTGAGCAATAACAAGCAGGACAAAGCTTCCTCCGTAAGACACATGGCCAGCTGCAGTGCTTTATCCTTCTCAGTCCAGCCAGCAGCCCGTGCCAAAAGTTCAAATTGGGCATGGAAAGCCTCCCAGTCTGCCCTACCGGAGTATTTTGGAGTCTTGACAGGCTGATGACGACAATGGCGGCCGTCAACGTCGTTCGCGCTTGCTCCTCCCCCAGCGTTCAATGAGCCGAAACCAGCATCGAACGCCAGCTTCCTCGCGGTCCGCCTCAGGTGGTTAACATGCTCCGAAACACTTTCGGGCTTCATATCACGGCCGCATGCGCCATCGTAAGAATCGTCCACCACCTCCTCCTTGACTCGCGGGCGGCCGCCGTAACTTTCTTTACTCGTTGCCATACTTTCGTTTTCACTTCTGACACCAGTGTAACGTTGTATAATAAATCAGGCCAATTTGTCCATCAGCGAACGCTTTTATTATTAAGCCAAAAACGGCTGCTGTTGGCCGCAACCACGCCGATCAGAGAGAGAGCAACACAACGACAACAACATAACGTTCACTCCCCTGCTGCCTTCACAGCCTCCACAGAAAAGAGGAAAACACAGAACCCTTGAACTATTTACAAAGTCGCTACAGTATGTATATCATATGTCTGTATTTCCTATGTATAACTGGGTTATTCAATTAAAAGTCACAGACGTCACTGTTAAAAGTTCCTCCAAGAGTTTTATATAATTTCAATAATATTTGGTGCCATTTTCAACAGAGTACACTTACATCGTAAATGCTACTTTCCCGTTAAACAACATTCCCAAACAAATACATTTAAGGCCTTTATTTTAGATTAGATTAGAAATCCCTTTATTGTCATTGTACTCAAGTGTGCAACGAGATTAGAGTTTAGATTAAATAAAACCTAAACCTCGGAATGAAATAAAGTAAGTGCAACCAGTGCACTCAAACCAAATTTTCTTTTCAGTAAAAAAATAAAGAAATATTAAATCTCCTGCACAAACAAATCATCTTTCTCTTTTTTCTTAAATCAGTGAGTTACCAGATTACAAAAATGAAGGCCTACTTTTCAAGGAAAACAGTTAAATAAACAATAAATAAAAATTATGCTTCTTAAGGAAAACAACTGACACAGAGCTTTTTGTTAGATTTTTTTAAAATGTATTTCTCTAATGAAAAAAATTAGCACGTGACTGCCCTGCCACGAACTTAAATCTTGGTTGTTACGGAATCAATGCCATTCTCATACAGACATGTAAATGTTCATTCGTGAGCCTCAAGCGGTACTTGTTTTTGATTATGTTCATAGTAGAAAAAGCTGACACACATCTGCAAGTCCATCCACACATTGTCAAGGTGTAAAGTGCCACTATTGGGTAGTCCAGGGAATTCACTCTTAGACACAATCTGTATTCAGAAGGTAGCAGAGTCAATTGTCTCATAATGCTCTTTGTCTCCTCCTTGGAAAAGTCTCGGACTTCTCTCATCAGCAAAGGATTCTGGATTTAGCAGAAGGAGCTGCTGGTCTAGGCAGAAAATTTGGAACCTTTTCCCGAGGTTTTCAGCAACGGAATTGTTCTGACCCTGCAGCTCAAAGTTGAGCTCATTTAGATGTGAGGTAATGTCATCCAAAAAAAGCAACCATAGCCATCTTTTACACATCTTGAAGAAAAACTGAAATCTTCTGATCTGCTTTAAGGGAGCTGAAACCTCCCAGTGCATTGCCTTTACTTAGTCACCTCAGATTGTTGTGGAGTAGAAAGTCTTTGGCATTTGCCTCAACATGCTTAAGGATACACTGAGTAAGTTTATGAGTGTCATCATTCTGTTCATTACTTCAAAATGTTCTGATAAACCGCAACACAAAACAGTATGATGATAAGACAAGGGTAAGCAATAAGATCTTGGTTGTCCTCTTTCATCCGGGGCATTGCCCCCTCGTTCTTTTTTCCACCATGGCAGGGGCATCATGTCTAGTTACAGGCACAACCTTCTTTTAATCTATGCCATGCTTTCTCACCTTTATTTTCTTTGTTACACATATGTGCTCTCCTCTTGTGTGTGTTTCATAACATTTTTAAAAAATCTCACACTCACTAAAAGACGGGCAGGATCCGTAACATCTGACGACTCATTTATGTCCAACGATATACATGGTTTACTGAATAACTGCATCCAGCTGTGCCACTACATCATCTGCTAATATTTCAGATTTTCCGGTTGCTGATGAAGCTGACATGAGGAGTTGGTTATTTCTAATATCTGGTCTTCTTGTTTTCCTTCAAATAATTTCTCTGCAACCACATTGAGCCCTTCACAACAGTTGGGTGAGATAAACCTGTCATTATTTCATGTGTTGTTTCCGTTTGCGCTGTTTCTGTTGGAAATGAACACTTCCTAATGGAGTTGCAATGTAAATTCAGACTTTTGTCTGCTGTCTTTCGCTCGTTCGGCTGAATAACACAAGCGTGTATGCTGACATCACAGACAAGTGCAGTCAGGAATTTTCAAAATAAGTGTTTTCATGCGCACCGATCAATCAGCATAAACCACCCCTCTCGTATGGAATAATCTTGATCGGAATGGGCTTGATCTGATCAGAATCGGGTGTATACATGAAGCATGTTTATTCCAATTAAGCGGCCCCACGGGTTTGCCACGTTTCCGTTGTGTGGGGGCTTGCGTGCTTCTTCTCGCGAAGAAGCCAGACCAAGAGCAAACCCAAACCGGTGACCAGACCAGGAAACTGCTCCCGGTCTACCACCTCTAAAATATGAGAAGAAAGAAAAGGATTAAACATACTGGCTCGGTCGTCGCCCAGGATAATAAGGACCGCGATCCCGTCATTGAGAGTCCGGCGGGACCGGAAAGTAAGCTAGACTCGGACCAAGATTTCCTCCGGATCGGGGGAGGCATGAGAATCATGTCGCTGAACGTCGTGGGCCTGTCAATGGCCAAGTGTGACTATCTGGCGAGGCTGCTGCCGGAGCATCGTGTTGACGTGGCAATGCTGCAGGAGATCCACCTGGAGGAGAAGTCACCGCCGTCGAGATACACCATCGTAGGATATAGCGTCGCAGTGCGAGTTGATCACAAGCAGTATGGACTGGTTACATATGTGAGGGACCCTCTATTGTTGGGGAGGGACGAAACATCGCAGGAGAACGGTATTTACAGAGCAGATATTAAGTACAACGGCATTTCAATCAGCAACATATACAAGCCTCCAAAAACACACTGGCCAGACCCACCTCTCCCTCAGTATCATCACCCCTCAATTATTGTGGGGGACTTTAACAGCCACCATACCTCCTGGGGTTACCCAAGGAGTGACGGCGCGGGTGAAGCGGTTGTAGACTGGGCTGCAAACTGCAACCTCCACCTAATGTACAGCACAAGACAGCGCGGAACTTTCCTTTCAGAGAGAATACTCTCCCGACCTTGTTTTTTTGACTAAACTAAATGGAAACCCCATGCCAGCTTCATGGCTTCCCGAATAGCCAGCATCGACCCGTCATTGTCACCACTGGTATCACAATACCAATCACTCAATCAGTGCCCGGAGCGAGGTGGAACTTTGGAAAGGCCGATTGGCGATCCTTCACGGAATACATCGAGAGCATAGTACAGAGAATCCTAGCAAACCAGCAAAGCATGATCCGCTTCAACAAGCTCATTCTCGGAAGCGCAAGAAAATTTATACCCAGGGGCTGCCGCAAGCGTGCTGGACTGAGAAAACGGAGACACTTTCAAGAAGATATGAGGAGACGGGGGACGAAGAAGTCGCAAATGAGCTTCTGGACTCTCTCTTACAGGAAAGACGTCGGAAGTGGATAGAGACAGTAGAAGGTCTTAACTTTCAAAGATCAAGCCGACAGGCATGGAGACTTCTCAAACGTCTGGACGGTGGTGATTGTGGGAGAGGGAGGACAGCACCCATGATATCGGCCGATGAAGTTGCAAGCAATCTCAAACAGCGGGGCCAACACAAACCAGACTACAAATTTGAAGCTAACATTAGAAAGCAATATCAAAAACTCCACGCTGAGTGTCCAGATGAGAGCGAACGATCACGGGCGATAACAGCGGATGAGGTCAAGGCCACACTGGGGACAATACACGGAAGAAAGGCTGCTGGCGTCGATGGAATATATCCGGATATGATACAACATCTAGGTCAAAAGGCTCAAGAGTGGCTTGCGGGTAGTCTCACGGATGCAATCGTTACGGGAAACTACTGTTATCTCTGGAAACAGGCAAAGATACTCGCAATACTGAAGCCAAACAAACCCGCAGATAACCCCAACAGCTATCGCCCGATATCTCTTCTGTGCTGCCTTTAAAAGCTGATGGAAAGGATAATCCTATCACGAATCACCCATGACATAGAGCAGACGATACCATCATCCCAAGCTGGATTCAGGCAGGGGAGAAACACCTTGGAACAAGTACTAGCATTGACATCAATGATTGAAGCCGGCTATGAACGCAAAGAGAAGACTGGAGCTGTATTCGTGGACCTCTCCGCGGCATACGTGTGGAGTTACGGACTAATGACGAAGGTGGCGACGGTAGTCAAAGACAGAAGAACTCTGAGACTCCTAAAGCGGATGACGGGTGAAAGAAAGTTCTTTGTGACCCTGGGAGATCAGCAAAGCAGCAGCAGAAAAATCTGAAACGGAGTCCCACAGGGCTCTGTAATAGCCCCCAGCCTGTTCAATCTATACATCAGCGACATGCCCCGGAGTGAGTCTCAAACGCTTGGGTATGCTGATGACTGGGCTGTCGTCTGCCAGTCCCACGGGCACGAAACAATAAATGAAACACTGACCTGCGACATGACCAGGATGGCCGAATATTTTCAGAGATGGTACCTGAGGATGAACGAGCAGAAAACAGTCACAACCCTGTTTCACCTAGATAACCATCAGGCAAACAAGACTCTCAATGTTCTTAACAACAATAACATCGCTTTCCCACCAGACCCATCCCCAAAATACCTGGGAGTTACTTTGGACAGAACACTCACATTCCGCAAGCACCTTGAAAACACCGCTCAAAAACTCAAAGCCAGAAACTCAATAATCAGCAAACTCGCGGGCACCATCTGGGGAGCACACCAGTCAGTGTTGAGAACATCGGCACTGGCCCTTGTCTACAGTGTGGCAGACTATTGCTCCCCGGTGTGGGCAAGAAGCGCACACACGTCCTTGATAGACATACAACTTCGAGGCCCTCTGAGACCCACCCCTTTAAACTGGCTCCCTACAATGTCGAACATTGCTCCTCCAAACATCAGGAGAGCTACAGCGAAACAAGCAATTTTTGAACAGATGAACGCTCTTCCGGAGACAGCGCCGCTGCGAAAGATCATGCAGCAGGCGCCGAATTCCAACCGACTGAAATCTAGAACCCCTTTCTACAGAGTACAGATTGAAAACTACAATGAGGATGAGTCCTGGCGGCGCGAGTGGAAGCTGGAGCCCCCCAGGGGTAGTGAGGTAATTTCAGACCCCACTGAGAGGTTGCCGGGTTTCAATAGCTGCAGCAGAGGAGAGTGGGCGGCAGCAAACTGACTGCTTTGCAGACAGGCAAGAGTGGTGGCAAACATGCATAAATGGGGCTTAGCCGAATCGCCTGTCTGCCCGAAATGCCATGAAGAGGACCAGACGGTCGACCACTTGGTTCTGCGATGCCGAGCGACTGCCTTGGAGGGAGGATTTGAAACCGTGCTCGGGTGCACGGAGTACTTTAAGAGTTGGCTGAGAAGGAATGACGTGGAGGTGTAGACACCAAACGCAACTACTACTACTCGCGCTTTTATTCTGAATAAATATGTCCATGTAAATGTTGCCAGTCATGCTTGTTGCCTGTCAACACATTAATGATGGGCATAACAGTTTTTTAAGTGAACTGAATCATTAGAATCAGTTCATTAAAAAGATTCGTTCAAAAGTATCGTTCACTGAATCGTTCACTCACCGAATCCTTTGTGAACGGGAAGTGACGACACGAATCGTTCACTCACGGAGTCCTTCGTGAACAGGAAAATACGACAGGTCGCATTCTTTGACTGAGTTGGTGAAGGGCATTACGTTCAGCCAAGACCCACCCCCGCCTGATGCTGGCTGCGAGTGCTGATTGGGTTCACGAAGATTCACGAGTGAGTGACGGCTGAGTTCAAAATACCCGGGGAAAGATAGTTAGATGACAACTTTTTATACGCTCGTCTAAAGCAAATTTGACTACACGTCTGGTTGTTAAATTACGTTTATTGAACAGAAATAAACTTCATTATCCAGGCGCACACAGCTCAAGTCAAATGCGTCGCTCGGTGGGAATTTCCCCCCTATGCCTTGGCATTGATGTACAGTAATCCCTCGCTATATCGCGCTTCACCACCTTCACCTTCGCGTTTTTTTTTTACAGTGGTATTGTGTTCTGCGTTTTTTTTTACAGTGGTATTGTGCTCTGTGTAGCGGCCCCTTGGATTTCGAATAAGGAAGGACGCTGAGAGTTTCAAACGGATGTCGATAATCTTTTATCTCTGAACAAGCATGTTCAGCATTCGGCACCGTGAAAACTACAGAACAGAAAAACACAAATTGTAATAGTAGTTTCACAGATAATTCACATATCAATAATGTTTACACAACGCTCCTGTAACGGCAGAAATTAACTTTTCTCGTAAGCTTCGTTAATCAGTGTCGGCAGTCGAAGGTCGTTCTGACTCGTCCGTGGCGGCACATCATTTTATCCACAGCTTACGCTTTCATTCAAGTACTCACACGGACCCAAAGGAACTCTTTGGTCTTCTTGTATTAAAAATTTCACAAACCCAGTACAGTGAGCAATGTCGTTCAGCACCACGAATGGATAACATCTACTAGAACTACGAGAACGCTACGGGAACGGTCAAAAGATGTTACGCTTCCACGACTACCAGAACTGTGGTGTATTGTGTTGAATGACAGTGCTTTGGTTACGGAACGGACAGGACATAAGGCGCATGCGCTGTTTCTTTGTGTGATGTGTAGCGGAGACAAGTAAAAGCCACCGACAAGCTCGCAGTTTTCCCACATTTACTTTGTTCCCCTGAAGAACACGACAAGTACATCGTCTACACTTCCTCTGTATGCACAGGAGGGGTGGATCTCGCCACACGCGCATGCGCAGTCAATCACAAATCAGAATTATCAAATTAACTACACCATTATTTACAACACAGTAAATTCTAAATCCCATAGTTTACCTATAAGCACTAAACACGAATCTCTGTAAATGCCTAACATAAAATAAAATATAGCACAATAAGAACTGGCTCTTACAGCTCCTATCAACTCAATACAAAGGAATGAAGAACTATAAATGAATCAAATGACACCATTTCAATTTGCCATCCAACTAATAATTTACATTTTTAATATATTTAAAATTTTATACATTGCCATAACTCATTCCGGTCTCCAAGGGCGCTAGTTAGCAGTTCCGACAGTCAGCTATCTTGCCTTAGCTTGGGATACACATTCAGATTCAGAGCCACGGACAATGTAAAATAACGGAAAATCACAATGTCAATTCTTTCCCAAAACAATCAAATTAATGCTCTATACCTAGTGTGTGTTATTATAGATGGCTTTTTTACCGCTCCTCTGTCAACATATGAGCACATGTGAAGCAACCTGGAAGTTGAATAACAAAAAAAGAAGAAATAACACACACACAAGGTGGCACTGCAGGACCACAACTTCCCATCTACACGCACAAAAAACCACAACAATGCATCATATCAAATGCATTGTAAAATAATTTAAAAAATTATAAAGCTGACTGCTTCGCGGATTTCACCTATCACGGGTTATTTTTGGAACGTATCCCCCGCGATAAACGAGGGATTACTGTACTAGAATCACGGCAGGTAAATAGTTGTATTCTTGTTCGGTGATAATGCATTGGACTTCCCACTAAACAAAACAAACACAGAATAAAACACTCTGAAATAAGTTGTGATGCACACGTACAACAAGATTTCAAACCAGCAACATTATAATCATGATTATAATAATGGTGAATAAATACCAACAACAATAATAATCGCAGTAGAGACTATTCCTACTTACATTGTCAAACATTTGTTATTTTGGAGGACATAACATGGCCGTCACGCGCCCGCTGTGTTCACGCGTTATGAAGTGCAGGCTGTCAAATGAAGCGGATGAATGCATGCCTGATTGTGATAGGTTGGTTCTGTCGCGCTGAATTAAAAACGAGAATTAAAAAAACACTAGAGCACCAAACAAGTTTTGAACAAAAGTGCAATTTAATGGTAAAATGCATTTTGATGACAGCATCACTTAAGAGTTGCAGTAGACAGAGAGGATAATATTGAAGTGCACATACGTCCTATTAAAATGTATTGGAATAAATGTTTTCAAATGAAGATGTCCCCTATAACAACGTCATCTCCCGGCTGCTGCAGACCGCCTCATCATGATCTGCGAGGGACTGTAAGTTTGTCAATCGCTCTTATTTGTTTTCATGCGCTTGCCGCTTGCTCCCGGTACTTGGATGGCCGTTAGCTTACAGAAATTGATGCCAATGAAAGCTTGTCCCCGCGAGCACGAAATGTGTGCTGATGGTGACTGGTTCCTTCCTTGGTGAATCGTGAATCATTTACAACAAAACAGCGTTCACTGATTGAACTGATGCACTGCATGGAGTTCTCGTTCGCGTTAACCAGAAACGACAGCGACACGCTCACTCACTGAATCGTTGGCGAACGGGAAATGACGTCACGGATTGCTTCGTGAACGCCAATAGCGTGGCAGTATGTTCAGTAAATTAAAAAAAAATTTACATCTGACATTGGCTGCTGATTGGCTGTTCACGAAGATTGACAACATGCGCGTAGCTGAGATCAAATGAACTGAGAAAAGAATGAATCACTTCCTGAAAACGTTCACTGAAAAGATTCGTTCTTTTTGAACGAATCGTTCGCGAACGACACAACACTACAACACGTTGTCTTCCATGGATTGCGGTAGAGTAGTTAGTTGGTAAACTTACGTTTATTTCCAACAAAACACAGCAATTGTATAGGTGCATAGCTAACAGAGGAACAATCACGTCATGAAAAGTGCACACTTTCTCTTCTTGGTAGGTCGTCTCAATAAGGACAGTGTGTGTGTGGTTGTGTGTGTGTGTGTGTTTGTGCACATGCGTATGTATCAGAGTGCGAAAGTCAGTCTTACGCTTGTATATGTTGTGGGATGTAAGTGTGTATATACCTGGGGATTTGTGTATATACATATATAATGTGTATATTTGTTTGCTTTTTCTGAATGTCTGCTGCTGATGTTATACATTAACAACTACGTCACGCCGCCGCCTCTGTGTGATCTATATCTTTGCTGCTGTAACACTGCAAATGTCCCCATTGTGGTACTAATAAAGGACATCTTTATCTTTATAACTTCAGCCCCACCAATTGAACCACCCCGGGTGAAACTTTTATTCATAGCAAGATAGTGCCTTTTTAATTCAGAGTAAAGTATTAATTACTCTTCAATTTTTATCCAGAAATCACAGATGCATGCTACTATCATTGATAAATCGGTTTCTGGGTGAACAAGATGTTGTCCAAAAAATGCTACAAACAATAAGTGAAGTCCATTTGCCGGTGCACACAAAAGGTATACAAATTGCGCAACCAAACTGTGATCCAGTGTGCCATTAAAATACAAGCTATTAATGAATTTTACTATAATTTCAGATACGATTTTCAAAACTGAGCAGTGTTTAAATGTGAAGATGGTGCTGTAATTCAAGATGCTGTAATTTGTACTTCCTTGCCTATTTGTGTAAGTAACATGCCATATATGGATAACAATGGGTGGTCCTTCCCATATATAAGGTGAAACCCTTCAGTTGGTATTTTGATTGTCAGTTATTCTATGAGTAGTCATGATCTTCCAAGTTGCAGCGCTGAGCTTCCTCCTTTTCTCCGTCCAGAGTTTCACTGTAAACGTAAGGACTACTCATTTTCTTATCATGCATCATTTGTATGCTATTTTGTCTTCCACAATTTAAGTCTAGTATCACCAGTATTTGGATAAACCAATTTGAGCATTATGACCTGTGTTAGCTTTAAAGAGAGAGAAACAAGTGGGCACTGGCTATATTGTTAAGATGGTACAAATCTGTCTTAATTACATTCTTGTGTGGAAGAAAGTCAAGCTCAGAGTCAAAAAAGATGCCCAGGCTCTTCACACATTGCCCGGCTTTAAAATGTTGTAGTTCTGGTAAAGATTTCTCCCGTAGTCCTTCGACACTAATAACAAAAATCTCTGTTTTGTCATGGCTGTGATGTCAGTAATTCACCACTACAAACAACTTAATGCCTAAAATACATATTCATAAAAAGTATAAATTTACCCCATCTGTGGTCCCTTCTCATGGTTTCTCACTTTTCCCCTAATGAGGTTTTTTGAGTTTTTCCTTGCCCTCCTGGGGGTTAAGATCGGGGATGTCGATTGTGGCTATGTAAAGCCCTTTGAGACTGTCTGTGATTAAGGGCTATACAAATAAAATTGACTTGACTTGACTTGACTTAAAGTTGTTGTTTCATTGAATCCACCCAATGTTTATATTTCAGGGTTCACTCGAAAATATTAACAGACACTCCGGTAAGACATACATAGTTTAAATAAGAGAAAACAAATGAATAATAAATTTATAATCTATAATAGAATTGTAAAACTCAATGGCACATGCATATTTATGATTCTTCTTTCTCACAGGTAACACCCTTGCAGATGAGGATTTCAGTGTTTCCACACTGATAGAAAGGGCAAATGTTAATGTTGGTATGTTAATTTCACCTCTTTGTATTAATAGCAAGATAGTGATTTATTGCTTTATCTGGAGAACAGTATTAGATTCCTCTTTTTTTTTTTTTTTAAATCCAGAATTCATCAGTCTTGCAGTGAGTAGCGGGCGGAGCGTAACAGCCTGTGCAAGATTGCATAAAATGTATTTGACCACCACCCGATGTAATATTTACACCACAACCAGTGGAGGCGTGGCTCAATGATAGAGTGATATATTTGTGTGCATATTTGTGTCCGACCTAACTTGTCTGCTATCTTTTTTGTTTGCACAGCTATTGCACTAACATGTTTGGGAGGGTTGGTAATAGCTCAATGATATTGATGTTTTCATGAACCTTTTGTGGATATCCCACTGGAAATGAAAGCTAAAAAGGATTTCATGATGCCGAATGATATGTATTGTTAGTTTGAATTATGCCTGCTAATACATTTGTTAAGCATCAAGCATATAATTGCAAATGCTGTGATTTAAAATAATCCCAAACATAATTTTCAAGGCAAGAACCAAAATGAACCTCTTGTGATGTTTGGAGACATCGCCATGCCAAGTGGACTACAGAATGCGGACCCTTGCACAAGAGACAGTTGCCTCTGGCCAAAAGCAGCGGATGGCAACGTCTATGTGCCATACAGAATTTCCAGAGACTACTGTAAGTAATCTATCTTTAAAAAGTGAAAGTGTTAATGCTAGTCACTCGTTAAACATAACCTCATACTTTTTTGCAGCAACAGGAGCATGAGAAGCATTGCACGGAAGTAGTCACCCAAATCCAAATTCCAATTGTCACATGCTTTTTTTTTCATCTTCTTCCACTACAGTGTCATAAATTGCAACAAACAACACAACTGACTGTGTTTCATCATAAATGTACATTTTCATAATTATAAAGACCATCACAGATAAAGGTTGCACTGTCAAATATAATGTGTCTGCATTTAATTTTATGTGCGCTGCTGTACTGACTGCTGACCTCACACCTTTATTGTTTAAAAGCCTTCAGCCTTTATTTCCTGCAGCAGCACCTCCCCATTTTATCCTTAAAGGTAGATTAAAAAAATATTTTCACAAATTATAATCAATTGGTACCATACATAGTTATGTTAAGTACAACATTCAAGCTGTTCGGAGATTTCGCCAAGTATCTAATACAGGGGTCCTCAATCCTGTTCCTCGAGGGCCGGTGTCCTGCAGGTTTTCCATCTCTCCCTGCTGCAACACAGCTGATTCAAATGATCAGATAATCAGCAAGGTCTGCAGAAGCTAGATAACGATCGCTCAGGTGTGTTCCACCAGGGAGAGGTGGAAAACGGGCAGGACACCGGCCCTCAAGGAACAGGATTGAAGACCCCTGATCTAATATATATTTCAGCAGCACCTTTTTAAGGGAAACGATGATGGATTTATTCATAACGGACTGTTCTGAGAGAAACATTATCCAGTTGGTTATCAACATATTCAAGGGGAGCATCTGAGATGTGTTGGGGTGTTGTTTTGGAAGTAGTGAAAATAATCAAAACTAAGCTGTAAAAGTGTTGAAAATTAGAAACATGCCAGACCAAGATTACGCTCCCTCTCCTCCCCCCTGCTGGCCTGCACTTACATTGCTCTTTATTTAACATTTGGGTTTCACGCCGGTGTGCCATCTATTTACTATGCAATGCTGCGTTGTTGTTTATTTCCATATCGTGGGGATTGGTGGGTTTTCATTAGTGACTGTCAAGAATCTCAGCTAATATATTCAGGAATGGTTGAGTGGCAGTCGGGTGTTTTCTTTAGTAACTGACAAAGTCCAATTGCGTAAAAGTGATTGTCGCCGTCTACATTTATATCAGGGGTGTTCAAAGTAAGGATAAGAACAGCTAAGGATAGATCAAACACAATTGAGACCACCTCCAAAAAACACCTTTGATTATTGCGGCGCTCTATGCCACACGCGCTGGTGTGCGAGGCACAGAAGCCAATCACACGCAGCTATTTTAAAAGATGAAGATAAATGTGTCCTTTAATAGTCCCACAATGGGGAAATTTGAGGTGTTACAGCAGCAAAGATAAAGATCACACAGAGGCGGCGGCGTAATGTAGCCGTTAATGTATAACATTAGCAGCAGATATACACAGTATAAACGTATACATACAGATCCCCAAGTATATACACACTAACATCCCACAACATATACAAGTGTAAGGAAATACTCCTAATGCCTGTCCATGGTACAGAGGGGAAATGAATAAAAACGCTGCAATGATAAAAAATACTGAATGATTGAAAATTCTGCAATGATAGAAGTACTGTAATGATAAAATATCCTGCAATGATAAAATATACTGCAATTTTAAACGTACTGTAGTGGTAAAAGTACTGTAATGATAAAAAAAATATTGCAATGATAAAAGGACTGTAATAGTGAAAGTACTGCAATGATAGAAATACTGCAGTGATAAAAGTACTGCAATAAGAATAATGTAATGGTAAACGAAATTCAGCATTGGTCAGTATTTAAGTACAGCATTGGATAAAGCCCAGTAGTAGTGTGTATTGCATTCTAGGACTGCACAATTGCACTAATGCCCGCCCGTTTGTAGGCCTGACCTAATGTTCTTGTTAAAAAGTCTGACAGCAGCCGGCAGGAAGGAGCGGCGAAATCTCTCTTTCGTACAGCGAGGGTGTAACAGTCTATCACTGAAGGAGCTGTGGAGTGTACTAAGAGTGTCATTGGCTGGGCTGGGTTGTCCAGCATTGATGACAGTTTAGCCTCATTCTCGTGCCCCCCACTGAGTCCACAGAGTCCAGGGAGCAGCCTAGGACAGAGCTGGCCCTCCTCACTAGTTTGTCCAGTCTCTTTTTGTCCCGGCCCGAGATGCCTCCTGCCCAGGAGACCACTCCATAGAAAATGACCGGTGAAACCACAAAGTCATAGAAGTTCCTGAGGAGTGTCCCCCGAACGCCAAAGGACCTCAGCTTCCTGAGTAAGAAGAGTCTGCTCTGACCCTTCCGATAGAAAGTGTCTGTGTTGTCGCTCCAGTTCAGTTCATTGTTCAGATGAACACCCAGGTACTTGTAAGTTCAGACCGTCTCAACGTCTGTTCCCTGGATTTTCACTGGTGCAGATGGAGAGTGCCGATGCTTGCAGAAATCCACCACCAGCTCTTTGGATTGCCCAGCATGTATTAGGAGGTGGTTCTGCTGACACCAGTCCACAAAACCCTGCGTAACCCTTCTGTGCTCCCGATCGTCTCCGTCAGTGATGAGGCCGACAACCGCAGAGTCATCAGTGAACTTCTGCAGGTGACCGGTGGAGGAATTGTATTTGTAGTCCGAGGTGAAGAAGGTGAACAGGAAGGGAGCCAGAACAGTTTCCCTGCGGCGCTCCCGTGCTGCAGAGGAGCACGTCAGGCACACAGTCCTGTGTTCTCACGTACTGTGGCCGGTTTGTGAGGTAGTCGTGGATCCATGTGATGAGGTGGTAAACCACTCTTGCCTGCTCCCATCTGGACCTGCTGCCCTCCTCACCTTCATCTTCCTCAGCTCGTTCTTCACCTGAGATGTTGTGAGGAACAAGGCTGAGCAGGAGGAAGTGGTGGTTGTCTGATGTGGCTGGGAACTGGAGCCTGTGGAGAGAGAGGGGAGAGAAGAGAGGAGAGAGGGGGAGAGAGGGTCTCTTTCGCAGTGGCAGGAGGGGGTTGGTGGGGGCTGCAGCAGGGGAGACTGAGCGGGGGCGGACATTTGATCAAACCTATTGATAAAATAGGTTCAACTCATTTGCCCACTGAAGGCCCCCCCCTCTAGGTCTTACCTGGTTGTCCGTGGCCTGAGATGGTCTTCAGGCCCCTCCAGAATCCCAGGCATTGTTTCGCTTCCCTCCATCCGCATCCTGTAGGACTTTTTCCCCTCTCTGATCCTCCTTCTCAGCTGACGTTGCACTCTCTTCAGCTCCTCCTTGTCGCCTGACACAAAAGCCCTCTTTTTCACATTCAGGAGAGCTTTAATGTCTGGTGTGATCCAGGGTTTGTTGTTGGAGAAACAACTTACTGTCCTGGTGGGAATGGTGTTCTCCATGCAGAAATAAATATAGTCTGTAATTGTGTCTGTTAGACCATTAATGTCCTCCCCGTGGGCTTCGCTGAATACCTCCCACACAGTTGTGTTGAAACAGTCCTTTAAGGCTTCCTCGGCTTCTCCAGACTATCTCTGAACTGTGCGTGTCACAGCTGGCTGCCTGCGGACCAGAGGTTTGTATACAGGCAGGCGAGCAACTATGTTGTGGTCAGCCTTGCCCAGCGGGGGGAGGGGCTGTGATGTGTTCGCCTCCTTGGTGTTGGCATAGAAAAGGTCCAATATTTTATTGTCTCTGGTGTGGCAGGTTACATATTGTGTGAATGAAGGCAGAGAGGAGGAAGGAGAAGCATGATTGAAGTCACCAGAGATAAAGAGCAGGGCATTTCGGCGCTGTGTTTGTAGCCTGCTCACAGCTGCACATCAGTAAGCTAGCCTCCCAGAAGTTCCTCTCGTGCCGGGTTAGCCCTCTTAGCTCGTCTATTTAATTGGGAAGGATCTAAAAATTCCCCAGAAAAACGGACGGGAGGACGAGGTGGTTTCGTCTCCTTGCCTGGCGTTTAGCCCCCGCACGACATCTCTTCCTCCTCAGCTCGTGGGGGATATCGGGTTTCGCTCCGGGAGCCGACGCAGGGTTAGCACGTCGTGGTAACAGCTGATCTCTTGTGTACACGATCGATCCGTAGTTCCGAGTTTCGTCTCCGGACACGAACGCGCAAAAAACAGCCCCCAACAGCAGTAAAACCACCGCAAGTGGGATGTACATTGCTGCTATGAGGCAAAATAAAATAAAATAAAACTGGGTAAAGGGAAAAAAACACACGAAAAAGGCTCAATAGTGAACCACGCTGCTGAAAACAGGCAGCCACTCACGTGGTGCCGGAAGCTTTGATTATTGCGGCGCTCTATGCCACTCGCACTGGTGTGCGAGGCACAGAAGCCAATAACACGCAGCTATTTTCCATTGCACGTGCGCTCTTCATGCACCAAATATGGAGACGTCCTGTCAGTACATTTCGGATGCTCTCCTAGAGTATAAATTCACTGATCGTTGACAACATTAGGCCGGCCTTGAACTATGTTGGGTCCACAGAATATATGGGACAAGCACAAACACGACAAATCAATTAAAGAGATTGCGTTTAGTCTCTCCAACAAGTTATATAAATAAGTGTACATCTTCATTGGTGACATGATTTTAAACACATGATCTACGTAATTTTAAGCAGCTTAGCCAACAGTGCAGAGTGTGTGGAGACCAGCGCCATTGGTCCAAGAGCCCCGAGGCGATGGCACCTCATGTGCCCTGGGCTTAAGGAGCAGTAGAATATGTGTAATGCATGTGTCATAAGACTTATAAACCAGTGCAGTTTACGTGCTTAAAAAAGTTCACCTCTTTTTTTAATGTTCATTTAATGTATGTGGCTTATATACCAGTGCATTCAATATTTTTTTAACCTACTTTAATTATGCAAGGTATATGATGTGTTTAACTGTCAAGAATTTGGCTGCATGTACCTGTATGCGATTGTCCACATTGTGAACTTTCTAGTCATTGTATTTCTTTCTTATAGCACCATTTACCATGAATGTCTGTCAATGAACAATTGATTAATATTCAGTAACTGTATGATCGTGTGCGCAAGTGTGTTTATACGACCGATTCGTGCCATACCATAGACTACCTCTTTGAAGCGGCAGTAATACACAATCTATGAAGCCTAAGCTCCATTTGACAATATTGTGGTTTGCATACAGTTTAGCAACTCATGAAAAAGCAGTGCGAGAGTTCATGAGCTCTCTTATTTTTAAAACGAAATGTGCTGCATTGGCGAACATATGCAGAACATATGTCCTTTTCTGCAGCTCTTTGTTTGCCAAAACCTTTTCATAGATCTCATGTCCTTTAATGTCTTCCACATTTAAAAATAAAGGATGATAAAAATAAAAACAATGCATCTCTTTTTATCTTTTTTCAAGCTACTAGAGAAAGACAGACCATAGTTAATGGTCTGCGATCCTTCACAGCATCCACTTGCATTCGCTTCACCCCACTGAATGGACAGAGGGACTTTGTGGACATCCAGTCCCGCTCGGGGTATGGAAAACTCAATCCACACATTAACCTGCTCTCATGAATAGTTCATGAAATATTGATTCCCTTCCAAAGATATTTGAACAGTGAGGCAAATTCATTTATTTGTCAGGAGACTGAAAAAAAAGTGATTATCATACCGAAGGCCAACACTTAAATGGCAGTTTTTGGCGAGCAAAAGCCTTTAAACAGATACGCGATACTTACTGCATCAATCCTAGTATTTGCATTCTTCTATTTTTCAATAGTTGTTTCTTTAAGAGAGTCAGGTCAAATGCATGCTGATTGTTGATTTGGCAATGTGTTTTGTTTTTGTCACCTTGCTGCATGATGGGTGGAATTACAATCAGTTTGCTTGTGGGCAAAAGCTATTATTTTGCTTTGGTACATTTCATGAACAATCATTGAAATTTGCAAACAAGAAGTTTCTCAAAACAATTCCTTAAAATAGCACAACACCATGGAACCCAGCTAAAGCCAAATAAAGTGCAATGCAGTACATGTCAGTGCCACGGGTTGTGTACGGGTAAAAAACGAAATCAAATTGATTAGTCATGTTGTCAATACAGTATTACTCTTTACACCAGTGTATCTGGAAGATTGTTAATGCAATAATGTAGAAATTAATGTAGTCTTCTTGTCACCTGACAATTCCTGGCATTTGGACCACAAGTTCAGGATGAATATCTTCTTTTGCAACGAGCTATAAAAAACAAACCTGACTGATCGTTGGTTGATGTAGGAGCCATATAGTGTTTTGAGGTTTCTTCCTTTTGTTGCGATCCATGCTTGTGTGTTGTGCGCACGCTCCACTTTCACAGTGATTGGTGGTGTCACGGGGGGAAGGAGTGGTCTTTCTTATCAGTAGGTGCACTCGACTGTGTGTAGTTATTGTTGTGTTTGGATCTTGTGGTGGGGTGAGCGTGGGGAAGAAACCTTTTGCTGACCGTGAAAACATAGAGGAAACAAGGTGAAAACAGCGTGAAAATCATCAAGGAAAACAACTGTGAGCACTTATGTGAAATGGGCTTGTGAGTTTACCACACGTCAAACGTCAATGTCCTCGTGTTGTGGAAAGAGCTGATCTGTCCAAAAGAGCGACCAATGAATGGCAAAATGAAGTAAGTGCCTGTAATTTTCCTACGCTATTTATGCGCCTCTATAAACAACAGTCAAGATAGCAATGATGCAATAGTTGGTGTGCGCGTCATCAACTCCCCTTGTCTTAGCCTGCCATGGTGTATTTTTAGTTGGACGCCACAACAGTTGCTAAAATGCTGTACGCATTTCCCTTTGATAATGGAAGTATAGACAACTTCCATCCATCAATCCATTATCTGAGCCATTACCTTCACAAGGGTCTCGGGCATGCTGGATCCTATCCCAGCTGTCTTCAGGCAGTAGGTGGGGTACACCGTGGACTGGTTGCCAGACAATTGCAGGTCACACTAAGACAAACAACCATGCACCCTCACAAACACACCTAAGAGGCAATTCAGGGTGTCCAATCAACCTATCATGTATTTTTTTGGAATGTGGGAGTAAACCAGAGCATGATGATGTGAAGATTGAACAAGTACTTGTGATCATTTCAACTAATCTGAGAAATGTATCAAAGTCATGTTACTTGACAAATGTCAAATCTTAAAGTGTTGTTTTGTTGCATAGTCTATTAGTATTTTTGAGAATTTGCTTACAAATGCACGTATGGGCATTTCAAGCTCCTAATTATATTTCTGATCAAAACCTGAAGAACACCATAACAAAAAATATCTCATCATTTTTTTTTTTAAGTATTATTTTTTTTATCAACTTCACAGGAGTTTTTCTATTCTTTGTTCTCTTGCAGGTGTTATTCATTTGTTGGACGTCGTGGTCGTAGTCAAGTAGTGTCGTTGAGTCGCCGGGGTTGTGTTTTCCGACAGGTCATCCAACATGAATTGCTCCACGCTCTGGGATTCAATCATGAACAGACTCGATCTGACAGGGACCAGCATGTTAGAATCTTCCTTCAGAATGTCATTTCTGGTGGGATTATGTCATACCCTCATATTCTTTCCCCCAAAGTACATTGTTTCTTTGAAGTGAAGGACTGAATTTTGTGTAAAAATGTAAAGAATAAACACTAAGTTAACATGCAGCAATTTCCTGCAGGAATGGAGAACAATTTCAGAAGGCTCAATACAAGAAATCTTGGCACTCCCTATGATTACAACTCTGTCATGCACTATGGAAGGTAATTCACAATAATAGGGCTTTTATGCAGATCTGGTTTAAAATGACATCTATATTTAGACTTTAAAAATAACGTTAAATGTTTTTGTAAGATGTGAGCAAACAATAACAAATAAACTCTTTGTGTTTGTGACAGGTTTGCCTTTTCCAAGAACAGACAACCAACAATAATCCCTATCCCTAACAGTGATGTAGCCATTGGTAGGGCAGACAGAATGAGCCCCATTGACATTCGTCGTGTGAACCTACTTTATGAGTGCCGTATGTACCTTAAACCCAGGGGTGGGCAAACTTTTTGATTGGCGGGCTACAATAAGTTCTAAAATTTGACAGAGGGGCCGGACCAGGAGCAGATGGTTGGAGTGTTTTGGTAACTTTACCTCATCTGAAAAAAATAAAATACATTTAATTTTAAATGAAAGTGAACAAAAGCATCAAAACAATATATATGTCTTTGAAAAAACACAGTATTTAGAAAATAAAACATTAACGAGGTTTATTCATTTAATTTTTTTCAAGTTTGGTGGGCCGAATTAAAACGTTTAATGGGCTGCATGTGGCCCCCGGGCCGTAGTTTGCCCACACCAGATTGAACCAAACCCAGCGAACAACTTGTCACATTGCTTGATTTAGTATCATAAAAAATTTTGCTCATATGCTGTACTTCTCTTCTTTCCCGTACTTATATAAATCACAGCAAAAAAAATGTGGGGGGCTACTCTGTGTTTTTTTTTGTGGTCCTTGTGAGCACCTATTGAACATGTTTTATACGTCATACGTTGATATGTTCCAACCCACCTGATTCAAATGATCAACTCATCAGCAAGCCAAATATTGATCCTGATCAATTGAATAAAGTGTGTTGGAATAGTGTAACAGCCTGGATAGTGGCATGTGAGGGAGACCCGTGCTGTAGACTCACATCCTGCGTCTTAACATTTAAAGGAATTATCTAGCCCTGATCGACCATTTTTTCACTAACAAGCTCACTTTATATATTTTTGATCAGGGAACTGAAATTCACCTTTTTTCCATTCATTTAGGAGAAATTAGGAAATAAGTGACGACTTGAAAAATACCTACTTTTAATTAAGAATATGGCCACGCCCCCCTCCACTCTCTCCATGTCTCTGTGGGAGTCACGAAAGGGACCGATCACAAACACTTCATAAGAAATCATTGTACTTTCATTGCTTATAATGTCCAAAAACGGTGATCAATTGCCACCAAAATTCATGCATACATCCCTACCTATGACCACAACATATCAAAAGTATAAACCTCTCCGTGGTTGATTCACATGAGAATGAGGAAAAAAATCCATGCCCGCCTGCAGGCTGCATGCCTCCTGAGACTTGACACAACTTTAACTTCGCTAAATGTCCAAAATAAAACGAGTTGGGGTTCGTGTGCACATTCGTACTCGTCTGCTTCAGCCTGTGTAAATGGAGAAGAGATCGGCACAGTATTTTTGATTTTGTGAAAGTGATCACATAAGCGTACGTTTGATCTCAATAAATCCAAACAATTGCGCAGAACGCTTTGATACTTTCACAGGATTAAATGGACGAGAGTAGTAATGTACATTTGAATTTTGGTGGCAACTGGTCGTCGTTTTAGACAATAGAACTGACAAAGCAAGCAAAATTACAACGCTTGCCTCCCTGCTGTGACGTTGACAGCTGAGACCGGAAAAATAACAAGCCGAGCTCGAAAAGGGGCCATGCCAATTTTCGTAAATCCCATCACAAAAAAGCCCTTAAATCACTTCAGTGTATTTTAGGGTGATACTGATGACATTTTTACATGCAAACCTATTACATAAGTGCTCATGTTAATGTCAATCAACTGTCCCTTTAATTACTATGTAAAATACTGCGCCATTTACAACAAAAAACTCATTGACATTGGCAATGTGCCTGACAAAAGTCCGTCATTGTTATGTTGGACAAGAGTCACCCAGCTATTTCAAATCTTCTTCTTGGGTTCTGATCAATTCCTTCGGTGGTTTTACAGGGTGTCTAGGAGTGGCAATTGCCACGCTGGAAAACCAAAGGTCATAAGAATAATTTTATTATCTGTAGGATATTCAATTAAATTTTTTTAAAAACCCAGATTTTTCACCAAACTATAATGGTTCGACCCGACTTGTCACATGCCACTTCTCGTTACCTGTCAATCACTTGAAGACGAAAAACAATGGAGTCCTGGTTCAAGCGTAAATCTTCCCAACAAAACGGAGGCACAAGTGTAAAAGAAGGCCAAACCAGTCGGCAAAATTCCGGTTGTATGTTGAAGATGATATTTTATCTGGATTTACAAGTTGTAACAAAACCGAGGCACTGTTTTTTAGTTTTTTTGGGGGGTGGGGGGACTTGCTAAAAGTTGCACGAAGCCAGCGCATTTGCAGCGCCACCTTAAGACATTCTGTCAGTAAATGCATCATGCAACATGGATGTCACGTTGGTAATAAGATCCATCCACCATTATCTGTACCGCTTCTCCTCACTAGGGTCGCGGGGGGTGCTGGAGCCTATACCAGCTATCTTCGGGCAGTAGGCGGGGGACACCCTGAACTGGTTTCCAGCCAATCGCAGGGCACACAGAGACGAACAACCATCCGCGCTCACACTCGTATGAGTGTGAGCGGGGCAATTTAGAGTGTTCAATCGACCTGCCATACATGTCTTTGGAATGTGGGAGGAAACCGGAGTACCCGGAGGAAACCCACGCAGGCACGGGTAGAACATGCAAACTCCACACAGGATGGCCGGAACCGGGATTTAACCCACGACCGCTGCTGTCTCTCACTGTGAAGCCATCATGCTAACCAGTCGGTCCACCGTGCCGCCTGTTGGTCATAAGAGGAAACTCTAAATTCATGTCATTTCAAGATATGTTGTGTTGCAACAGGGAGAGATGGAAAATATGCAGGAAAGTGGTCCTCCAGGACTGGAGTTTGACACCTAGGCTAGTCTTTAATATCTTCAAATCGTCTGTCAAGTGTAAAACCTTATGTGAAATAGTAGTTATCAGTAGTATTTTTAGATAAATGGGAGTATATCTATCTTACATCAAGGCATTCTGCCTGGCTATATTAAAGGATATTTTGAAAACAATATATTGAAACCAATCTTCCCCCTAATTTTTCCATACCTGTCAGCATTCATACACACTCCCTGAGCATTCATTGGACCATGGTGAACAACACAAGACATGCACCAAACAAGTATCACACCTGTCAAAAACCTGACCTCATAACACGCTACATGATGCAGGTATTGAAGGATTTTATTATGTCAATAGTATTAGCTTCAGCATTTACGTGACAGAATATCAATCATTCATATTAGCAGGTTCATGTTTGTTATAGGTGTTACGCATTTATAGAACGAATAACATTGATCAAACGAAACGAGAAGTACCGTGCACAGTAATGACTGTTATTGTAGTGATTGTGTTTACTGATTACTATATCACTTTAATATGCGAGATTTATATTACTTATTTATATTACCACAAATCGTTTTCTTCCTGGGAGGGGGGGCGTGATGGAAAATAATTGAGAATCACATGTCTACATACACATAATAACTGACGAAAAAATACGATAAGGCACATTGGACATAGCAAATTGGGAAAAAAACATATTGTAAAGATGACAATTTGAGATCGGAGCACACACACAATTGCACACAGACAAGATTGGAGGGGAATGCCAGCCTTGGGATAAGCCATGGGAACCAGACGGGAATCAACCATCTAGGTGATACTCAACCTGCAGATTCCCTTAGACGTGGACCACTGCCGTGGGAGAAGGGAGGACGGCCGATTTCAACCTACATCACCTTTGGCAAAGAAACGTGCCAAGAGAAATCATATAGAATGTGAGGACGGCCTGGTAAAAAGCGCGATTTTTCCAACTGCACTCGCGCGGGTGCAGGTTCTTGTGGGGATAAGAAAAGCCACCCAGATATCTGACTCGTACTATTTTCCTGAACTCCAGAGAATTTAATAAATTATCGGGACAAAACTTCAGTTGTTGAGTCTTTATTTGACATCTTCTTTCTTGAAGATAAAAACGAACACGCATTGAGTACATTTAGTTAATCAAGGTTTTAATTTGCATTTATTTGGTGACAAATTGCAACAGTAAAAACAAACCACAGGTGAACCCCCCCTCCTCTCTCTCCCTCACCCCCTCTCTCCCTCCCTCCCCCCATCATCATCCGCATACTAAATATTACAGCAAACGGAAAACAAAATAGTACAACTTCAACAAAGCAACCAAATTCACACCTCTACAGCACATTATTTTTTAACTCGCACCTTTTAATGCCCTATGAATTTTGCACCTGTAAACCTGTCTGTCGTGTTTTATTCATTTGGTCATTTTTTGCAGCTTAGCAGGTGAACAAAACATGTTGAGAATCCCCAAAATCTTGTGGGTCGGCATATGAGCCAAAACATGTTTTCGACCAGCATTAATTAAGAAGAATGGTTTGAAGGAATTGCTACACAACAATCTATGATACCAGAGCTTTGCATGTACTTTCACTGCAGGTACTGCTTGTGCCATTTGTGTCCCCCCTGTAAGTGTAGGTGACGGTGCTGTTGTAGCTGGCACTGCAATTCTTCTTCTGTTGGTTCCTTGACTTGCTCTCTAGAGATGGAGATGCAGTTTTGTGTCAGCTCGTAAAACCACCTTTATTACCTAATGGACATCAGCATGTGGACATACTTGAACATGAGTTGAACAGATGTTTCATATCTAATCCTCTCCACATCAGAAACAGAGCAGCTGTGACTGCGATCCCACTTATAGGTGAAGTTCTGTTAGAGAACACAGGACAAATATGTCAGACAGAGGAGAAAATCTTCTGCTCACACATCAAACTGCTCTTGATTAAGGATGAAGGATTCTATTACGATTACTGGCATTATTTTAAACACTTTCGGGACAGAGTGTCGATAATTAAAGTTAGCAGGTTCATATTTACTGAATATTTTAAACATTGATGAAACAAGAAGCATTTATCAAATGAAACTAGAAGCACATGGTCACAAGAATGACTGGGATTGTAGTCCTGATGTTTACTGATTTATTATATTATTCTCATATGCTAAATTTATAGTACTTAGTTTAAATGTGTGAACTTTATTGAAATTCTCAGTAGTGAGAATAGATTTGCGCACATAGCATTTCCATGAGCTGCCCTCACATTCACAGCACTTCATGGACAAATACGACGAAGCACATTCTCCACATTGGCTGTAGAGATGCAAACATACCAAATTGGGCACTGGAGGACTCACACAGACGCTATCGCACAAAACACATTCCGAAAGACATAACAATTGGAGATCGGAGCACACGCACATACACGCCTGCACATACACAGACACATATATACACCTGCACATACACGAGCACATACACAGGCACATATAAATACACCTGCACATACACATGCACATACTTACACACATACACCTGTACATACACACGCACATACACGTATACCTGCATATACATGCACACCGACAAGACAGAGGAATGCCAGCGGGGAGAGAGACGGACAGGCTGCCCGCCAGAGAAGACCAGCCTTGGCGTGCCAGTCTTGGGGACCAGACGGGAATCAACTATCCAGACGATGACTAACCTGGGGAGGACCTTCCCTTGGACGTGGACCCGTGCCGTGGGAGGGAGCGAGGACGACCGATTCAACCTACATTACCCTTGACATTAAAAAAAAAAAGTTTCTATAAAAACTGAAGCTGGGCTGAAAGATGGCGCGCATTTTCCGATTGTGCTCGCCCGAGTGCAGTTTCTCGTGAGATTAAGAAAAAGCTGCCTAGATATCTGTCTTTGTACTATATCCTGAACTCCAGAAATTGAAGAAACTAAATATCGGAACTCTAATCAGTTGTTGAGTCTTTATTTGACCCTTTTCTTCTTGAGTACAAAAAACGAACACGCACTGGAGTAAGTTTGGCATTTAAAGGTTGCTTTACTAACTACTTCTCATTTCCACAGTGACTCAACTCCAACAAGGACAATAACCTGCATTGTGTTGTTCAGCAAAACATTATTATTATTAGGGCCCGAGCAGCGATTGCTGCGAGGTCCCTACTGTTTTTGTAGAAATTATTATTATTATTATTATTAGGTCCCGAGCAGCGATCGCTGCGAGGTCCCTATTGTTTTTGTAGAAATTATTATTATTGTATTATTAGGGCCCGAGCAGCGACCACTGCGAGGTCCCTATTGTTTTTGTAGAAATTATTATTTTTTTTCTATCTTCCAATCGTTCGATCGCATTTTTGACCCTCTAAACGTGCACGAAAACTCACCAAACTTGGCAGTCTCATCGGGCATGGCGAAAAATTTCATATTTTGGCGTCGTCGCAAACGACGCAAACAAAATGGCTCTCTAGAGGCAACTAGAATGGGAAAGATCAAAGGAAATCCTGGCCCGTTTGACCTAGGCCTCCGAAAATTGCCGGGCACGTGTAGTACCCCGTGATGTATGTATAATATTTTCGACGACAAAAGTCCAAAGTGAACAGGGAGTGAGTTATGAATTTTTGAAAGTCCAACTTTCGCCCTTTTTAGCACGTTTACAGGGGTCATTCTTTTGCACCCTAATCTTACAGGGTTAAGACGATTGCCTTAAAATCCCGGCTGTACCATCTTAAGATGTGAGACAAACACTGGGACAAAAATCTTTAGTTTCCGAAATACTATATGACGGGGGCGGGGCTTCAAAGTTTTCGTTTAATATTTCCTTCGCCGCAATGGACAAAATGCTTAATAACTCCCCTGCACAAGCTGCTAAAAATCCAAAACATCACAGATACGTAAAGCCGAAGACATCTGTATGTTTATATTCAGTTATACACCTTGCGCTACCTAGTGGCGACAAAAAATATATTTTTTTACAATTTCACGTACTGCACGCAGCCCTTTAAACAAATCCGACTTAAAATTGGTCAGAACAGACTCAAGACATTGATCTTACCCCATACCAAATTTTGTGACTTTTCGTCAAAGGGCGTGGCTTTTACGGGGTCGCAAAGTCTGATTATTCACCGTGGAAACAAAAGCTCCGGCAACATGACTCAGATGATCCTATCTTCTTGAAATTTTTCACATTTGAGGATATTCCAGCCAGACCTCTACCAACTTATTTTTGATCGTAGTGGTAGCACCACCAACTGGTAAAAGCAAATACTAATTATTTTCGTTGATGTTTTTCTCCTAGCAGGTTAACAAGGTCGCCCCCTCATATTTGCTCGGATGAGTGTTTAGGCCTGTTACAATACGAAATTCATAATTTTTTGTGAAAATCTGTGGGCGTGGCTTGGCACAGTTCGTCAATAAAAAAACGCTGATTTTGAGGTTCTAAATATGAACGAAAACTCGTGAAACTTTGGACACACTTGAGGCCTGACAAAATCAATATTTTCTTAGTTTCTTGTGCAGTTTTTTTTAAAAATTGCACTCTATCGCCCTCTAGAAATGTTCAAATTAGCAGCCCCAGTTGTGTGTTTCACCTAGCTTTCTGAAAATTCTATGGACTATGTATAAGGCACAGACCTACAAAAAAGTCTCTTGGAGCCATGAGCTAAATAGCACAGGAAGTCGGCCATTTTGAATTAACTTCAAAGGGGGCGTGTCACTTCAATGGACAAAATGCCTAATAACTCCCCTGCAAATGCTCCTAAAAATCCAAAACTTCACCTGGACATAAAACGTCCCGACCTGAAGACATCTGTATGTTATTATTCTGTTATACACACAGCGCCGCCAAGTGGAATCAAAAATTTGTTTTTATTTTAATTTTCACGCACTGCACAGAACCCTTTTGACGAATCCGACTGAAAATTGGTCAGAAAAGACTCAAGACAATGATCTTACTCTCTGCCGAATTTTTAACTCTTTGCCAAAAGGCGTGGCCATTACGGTGCAGAAAAGTCCGATTGTACTCAGTGGCAACAAAAGCTCCGGCAACATGACTCAAATTATCCTATCTTCTCGAAGTTTTTCACATTTGAGGATACTCCAGCCCTGAAGACATCTACCAACTTATTTTTCATCGTAGTGGTAGCGCCACCAACTGGTTAAAGCTAATACAAGTTATTTTCTTGGATGTTTTTCTCCGAGCAAGTCAACAAGGTCGCTCTCATATATGCTCGGAAGAGAGTTTAGGCCATGAGTATGTCACTATATGAAATTCGTCATTTTTCGTGAAAAGTTGTGGGCGTGAAATCGCACTGTGTTCGGCAATAAAACAACGCTGATTTTGAGGTTCTAAATGTGAACGACAACCCGTGAAACTTTACACACACATCAGGCCTGGCAAAATCATCAATATTTTATACGTTAGTTGTGCAGCTTTTTTAAAATGGCTCGCCATGGCCCTCTAGAAATTAAAAAAAAAAAAATCAGACCTGGTTGAGTGTTTCACCTAGCTTTTTGTAAATTTTATGGAGTATGTATAAGGCCAAGACGTACAAAAAAGTCTCTTGGAGCCATACGCTAGGTTTTACAGGAAGTCGGCCATTTTGAATTTACTTAAAAGGGGGCGGGTCACCACAATGGACTAAATGCTTAATAACTCCCCTACTCATGTTCTAAAAAAATCCCAAACTTACCCTGTACATAAAACGTCCCGACCTGAAGACATCTATATGTTATTATACTGTTATACACACAGTGCCACCTCATGGTATCAAAACAATATATTTTTTTTACATTTTAATATACTGCACGGAGCCCTTTTCAGGAAGCCGACTGGACATTTGTCAGAACAGCCTCAAGACGTTGATCTTAGTCTATCCTGAATTTTGTGACTTTTCAGCAAAGGGTGTTGCCATTACGGTGCCGCAAAAATCTATTAATCTCTGTGGCAACAAAAGCTACCGTAACATGAATCAGATGATCCTAACTTCTAGAATATTTTCAAATTTGAGGATAGCCCAACCCTGAAGACATCTACCAACTTATTTTTCATCGTAGTGGTAGTGCCACTTACTGGTTAAAGCAGGCATCACCAAATGATCCGGATCCGGACCGCGGGATGGTTCGGACCGGACCCATGACCAATCAATCAGGGCGCATTCGCAAACATTGGCGCTGCAATTCTAGTTAATACGGAAAAGGCGTCACTGATTTGAGCCAATCAAATCTTTTGTTTACGATTCACTGCCAATTGCGCAACAGACCGGAAGAGAGTGCTGCTGACAGTATGCTTTGCTAAAAAGTTAGGTCGATGCGTGTTGTTTACAATGAATGGACGGAGAAATTTAGTTTCGTTCTGGCTGCAGCCGATTCTAAATCAGTGTGCATCATATGCTCCGAAACCGTCGCAACATTGCGAAGCGCCACTACGAAACAAAGCACCGCCCTTTTTTGCAAAGTTATCCGCTGAAGTTTGAGGTGAGCGCACGCAAAAACATCGAACTTCGAGTGAAGTATAACATTTTCGTTTACAGCCCAGCAGCGGCAAGCAAACGAATGTTCACTAAAAGTATCATGGATTTTGGGGAAACATAAAAAAACATTCAGTGATGGGGAAGTTGTGAAGGAGTGCTTAAATGCTGTTGCACAAACATTATTTAAAGGAAAACACAAAGCCCAGATGTGTGAAATAATCTACCAAATCCCAATGGCCCTGACTCCTTTCCAACCCAGATTTAAGTTACTGGCAGGGCAGTCACAAACTCATTTTTCTCATTCAGAGAAGTTAAAAAAAATATTCAAAAGAAAAGGTGGTGTCAAAGCTCATTTTGAATGAGTTTTTCATGAGGACAGCCATTTTTATTGTATTGTGAACTGAACATGTTGACCTGTTTTACTTGGATAATTAGGCTTTCCGTTTTTTTTAGGCTGATAACTCTTTGATTTAAGAAAAAAAAAGGCAAAATATGTCAACTCAATGCTTAGCACTTGATATATTTCCGCAGGAGATATTTTACTATTTTTTCCGGAAGTGGCACCCTTAAGTTCCTGGAGCCACATTTTCTTGAATGTGAAATAAACGCCTTATATTTGTTTGACTGGCAAAGGTGTTTAATGGGAACATTGCTAAATATTTTGTATAGAAGTGCGCTCTGTTGAAAATGACTAAATATTGAAACTATATAAAAATGTGAACATAGGCTAGACATTAAGGGAAGTCGGACTTTGGTTCGGACCTTTTAATTGGAAGAAATTTTCGTCGTGGACCTCTGTGACTTTTAATTGAATACCTCTGGGTTAAAGCAAATATAAGTAATTTTTTGTTGATATTTTTCTCAGAGTAGGTTAACAAGTTTGCTTATTTTGAGGTTTGAAATTTGAATGAAAACTCATGAAACTTTGCATCCAAATCAGTACCCCAACGTTGCCAGGGTTGCGAGGGCCCTGTATAGCTGCTCGCAGCTCTAGTTATTATTATTATTTATTTATTTTGTTTATTAAGAGCGAGAGTGCGGCTGTTGGTCTGTTCGTCTGCCTTTATCTACCGGGCAAGTAACTGCAACTATGGTTTGTGCACCACCACATTCAACTCTTGCACCCTTATCATGGAAGGACTTTCCCTGCTAGAGGGACGTGTCCGCCAGCTCGAGGAGAATAATGTGGTAAGCATAAATGTGGCGGACACGACTGTTAGCATGGGCTGTAGCCAACCTGCTAGTCCGGTTAGCATTGGCCGTAAATGGCTTGCTCATCGCGGTGAGCCTGTTAAGACACACAGCAGTTCCATTCCACTTCGGTCTTCTGGCTCTCGCACTTTTGTTATAGGTGACTCCATTACCCGCAACATTAAGCTTGAAAATCCAGCCATAGTAATGTGTCTTCCTGGGGCCAGAGCACCTGATTGAAGCTAATCTTCTGGTGCTGGCACGCATGAGATCTAGACACCAGCGTAGTGAAAGCAACGCTAGCTATTCAGATATAGTGATACACATCGGCTCCAATGATTCTAGGATGAGGCGATCAGAGATCACAAAGAAAAACATAGCAAGGACTTGTGATCTCGCTAGAAAGATGGGTCGGCATCGAGTAATTGTCTCTGGCCCCTTGCCTGCAAGCGGCAATGATGAGAGGTTTAGCAGATTATTCTCGCTTAATCGGTGGCTGGCTAGCTTTTGTAGTGAGCAGGGACGGCAGTTTATAGATAATTGTCCATCTTTCTGGGACTGACCTGACCTGCTGAAGATGGACGGCCTGTACCGTAACTGGGAAGGCGCCATCACTCTTTCCAGAAACATAGATTACTGTTTGAGCCTTGCATGACAGTTCATATCAAAGCAGGTTGGATCGCAGGCGATTACTGAGCCTGTAAGGAGGCGTATGGAGTCAGTAAGGCTAGAGCTAACTAGCATTATGCTGGACGTAGACAACACACATAGCTTTTCTTCAAGATTAGAGTGCGACACCCCACATACTGTTGCATCACATATTGATAACAGTTTCTAATGAGGTGGCAATACATGATGGGTTTAAGCATTGCTCCTCGGTAGGTCTTATCACCGATGAGGCGTTCTCTCAAAATAATAGCACCCATAAAGCTGACAAATAACTATCAGATTCCTAGGTTGTAATTTCTCGCCGCGTTTATAGTTGCTCGAGGTTACAATATGGGACCTAGGCAATGCAATCTTATTGATATTATGACTAGGAGTACTGTCAAGCGGAATAATTTAGAGAAACCTATTTTATTGTAAATAATTTTTTAAAATATTAGATCGCTCTCCCTGTTAGTTAATGACCTCATTAAGACCAAAATCTCTTTGCGAGATCTGCTTAAAACCAAATCAGTTTTTACCGCCAAATGAGGCCTCGCCTCCAAACTTCGTGAGCTCACGTTGTGAAAAATATTATAGGAACAATTATGTTAACAAATGTAATATCACACTACACAATTTTAACTATATGTTGTAGGATCTGTTGCTAATCTTGGTTCACACATTAACTAACAATTCTGAAAACAGAACACAGCCACCTGCACCTAGGTCAGGACAACCACCCAGGGGGAGGGACAGTGATGTGTACGCCTCCTTGGTGTTGGCACCCACAACCGAACAAACTCCACTCTAAATAAACATGAAAGGGGGGCGGACGTGGACAGGATAAACACCAGCTGTGACCAGACTACACATACCCTTGAGAATAAATGTACCTTTGATACTGTTGTGTAAACCTGCATTGATTTCTGTATTGATTGTAATGTGTTGATCTAACCTGTGATTCTCAATAAAAGGCCCGGGGAGTATAGAAGTTTCAGAGATCTAACCCGATCACTGGGGTGTCGTCTCTCCTGGACAGATTCTTGCCACTTGGTGTCCGTGTCTATTGTCTCTGAGTTCCCTACTTGTCGGGCGAGGGTCACTTCACCTCACTTGGTGTGATTCTCCCTTGACGTCGTGGAATTGGACGGCTTCCAAATCCTACGTGCGGACAGGACACTGGAGAGCGGTAAGAGGAAAGGAAAGGAGGAGGGCTGGCTGTGTTTGTTAATGATAGATGGTGTAACCCTGGCCACATCACTATTAAGGAGGAACTTTGCAGTCGGCACATTCAGCTGATAGCTAGTTAGCATGCGTCCGTACTACTTACCGTGAGAGTTCAGTCATGCGATTGCGGTGGCGGTGTATGTAACCCCCTCTGCTAACAGTAAGACAGCCTGTGACGAACTGATTGCAGCTGTGAGCAGGCTACAAACACAGCACCCATATGCCCTACTCCTTTTCTCTCGTGACTTCAACCATGTTTCTCCTTCCTCCTCTCTGCCTTCATCCACACAATATGTCACCTGCCACACCAGAGACAATAAAATATTGGACCTTTTCTATGCCAACACCAAGGAGGCGTACACATCACTGTCCCTCCCCCTGCTGGGCAAAGCTGATCACAACTTGGTGGCTCTCCTGCCTGTGTGCAAACCTCTGGTCCGCAGGCAGCCAGCTGTGACACGCACAGTTCAGAGATGGTCTGGAGTGGCCGAGGAGGCCTTAAAGGACTGTTTCAACACAACTGTCTGGGAAGTATTCAGCGAGGCCCATGGGGAGGACATTAATGATCTAACAGACACAATTATAGACTGTATTAATTTCTGCATGGAGAACACCATTCCCACCAGGACAGTAAAATGTTTCTCCAACAACAAACCCTGGATCACATCAGACATTAAAGCTCTCCTGAAGGAGAAAAAGAGGGCTTTTGTGTCAGGCGACAAGGAGGAGCTGAAGAGAGTGCAACGTCAGCTGAGAAGAAGTATCAGAGAGGGAAAAAGTCCTACAAGATGCGGATGGAGGAACTGGGACCTCTTTGATCACCAGGACCTTGATGTTTACACACAGTGTGTACTGGACTACATCAAGTTCTGCAGGGAAAGTGTGTCCCTGACCAAGATCATACAGACTTTTCCAAACACAAAACCCTGGATGTCCAGCCAGGTTCGATTACTCCTTCAGGCCCGGGACACTGCCTTCAGGTCAGGTGACAGAGCTCTGTACAGTGTGGCTCATGCTGACCTGAAAAAAGTCATTAAGCTAGCTAAAACGGACTATAAGAGGAGGCTGGAGTCCCACCTTGCCAGCAACAGACCATGAGAGGTGTGGCAGGGTCTCCAGAGCATCACCAACTACCAAGGCAGTAGCATAAAATCTGTAGGCCCGAGTGCGTCGCTAGCAGAGGAACTAAACTGCTTCTTTGCTCGCTTTGCAACCGCCACACCCCCGCACTCCATGCCTCAACACCCCCCTCACTCACCATAGAGGAACATGATGTGAGGCGTGCGTTCCTGGCAGTAAACCCCAGTAAAGCTACTGGACCTGACAGAATACCAAGAAAAGTCCTCAGAGCATGTGCCCACCAGCTATCACATGTCTTTTGCAGGATCTTCAACCGCTCCCTGGCTCAAGCAGTCATCCCCTTCTGCTTGAAAACTTCCACCATTATTCCTGTCCCCAAAATGTCACCCACTAACCACCTGAATGACTACCGTCTTGTTGCTCTCACACCAGTCATCATGAAGTGCTTTGAGAAACTGGTTCTCCAGCACATCAGAGACTGCCTTCCTCCCACACTGGACCCCTACCAGTTTGCATACCGAGCAAACAGATCCACTGAGGACGCCATCGACACTGCTTTGCATGTTGTGTTGGGCCACCTGGAACAACAACAGAGCTATGCCAGGATGCTCTTAGTGGACGACAGCTCAACACAATCATCCCAGACATCCTCATCACCAAACTGGACATTCTCGGCCTCCCCACTCTCACGCGCATCTGGATTAAGGACTTTATGACCAACAGACCCCAGACTGTGTTGCTCGGCCCCTACACGTCCTCCAATTGAACGCTGAGCACCGGTTCCCCACAAGGATGCGTGCTGAGCCCTCTCCTGTACGCCTTCTACACCTATGGCAGCAGCCCGGCCCACGGTAACAACACCATCGTCAAATTTTCTGACGATACGACAGTGGTCGGTCTGATCTCAAATGTGACGAGACAGCCTACAGGGAGGAGGTCCAGACACTAACGGCTTGATGTGAAGACAACAGACTGCAACTCAACATTGCAAAAACAAAGGAGATTGTCATTGACTTTAGGAGGAACCACCCCCCTCTACATTGAAGGCGTGTGTGTGGGGAGGGTCCACACATTCAGGTTCTTGGGAGTACAGATCTCCGATGACCACTCCTGGACACACAACACCACAGCAGTGGTAAAGAAGGTCCACCACGTCTGCACTTCCTGAGGGTCCTCAGGAAATTCAACCTGGACAGGAAGCTGCTGCTGGCCTTCAACCACTCGTCCATCGAGAGCCTGCTGACTTACTGTGTCTCCACCTGGTACAGAGGCTGCACTGAGGCAGACAGAGTGAGGCTCCAGAGGACAGTCAAAACGGCGCAGAGGATTATAGGCTGCCCTCTCCCCTCCCTGTCGGACATCTACATCACCCGGTGCCTCAGCAGAGCTCTCAATATCATCAAAGACAATACTCACCCAAACTCTCACCTGTTCGTCTTGTTGCCCTCTGGCAGGCGCTACAGGTGCATCAAATCAAAGACTAATAGATTGGAAAAACAGTTTATTTTCGAGGGCCATCTCCATGCTGAACTCACACACACACACACAAACCCCCACACGCACCCCCCCACACACACACACACGCACACGCACACACACACACACACACAACCACCCTTACCTTGCAGAACAGCGACGTAATGTGTTCTTATTTATCCAATTTCGTATTATTTTCCATTTTATTATTTATTCTTTAATTGATCTAGTTTATATATTTAATTAAATTATTGTTGTATTGCACTGGAGAGGGAAGCTCTCTAATCTCGTTGCACACTGTACAATGACAATAGAGGGATCTCTGATTTTGATACTGATTTTGATAATGTTGATATTACCCAAATGTGAGTTTTGACTCGCTTTGTCTGTCTTATAAGGACATACTTTGGTTGTACAGTATCATGGCTTTATGTCTGCTGGAAACAATCAAGATTTATACGAATAAACCATTGTGAAATACAAGGCAAGTCGTGTGGCTGGCATCTGTCATATGTTCTAGTTCCTCAGAGCAACGGTTGCCACTAATTCTACCATTTGTGCTCAACATTTATTGATATAAATACAGAGTCTTTTCTGCAAGGAAGTCACTGTCGTATTGAGACAGCTGTAGTCGATCGCTCTAGAAGGCTGATTCAGGCATGTTGTCCTTTAGACATGTTTCCATCAAACAAAACACAGAACAAGATTTGCCTCCATGATACAGCTAAGCATGATGTGGACTATTTCACATCTTAGCATAATGGTGGGTTGTCAGGTTTGATAACGCTACAATCCTTTATTGAAAATAAAATATCTAAACATTAGGAAGATCTTCAAATCTGAACATGGGAGTTTTTGACTTCCCAGTCGAGAATCATAACTACCAAGTGAAAGTTAAGTCAAATATTCCATATGTTTTAGCGAAGCAAGTCATAATAAAAAAAAAGCCCCCACAAAAATATCTTTGATTATAAACTGTTTTAGAGCAGATTTTTCTGTGCATTGAGTGTACTGACCTCCAGGATGAGTGCCACGAACAAGTTTACCCACATAACAGAGGAGGTGAACCACCAACACACAAAGTAGACTTTTGACCACCTGAGAAACATTAAACAAGTTGTTTCAACACCATATTCAATTGCTGCTTTATGTTTACTGCATGTTTTTTCCTCACTCAGTGGTATATCTGGTATATGCATCCATGAAGGCCTGCCAGTTGTTGATTATCATGACATCATACAGCAAAATGATGGCTGCCTAAAAGACAAGAGAGGGAGTGCCATATATTTTTTTGCAAATATCTTATTGTCAGCACGAGAAACTACTCATAGCCTATAGATGTATGTGGTACATGTGCCATACAATAGCAAGATTTAGAAGAGTGGTTCTCAACTTGTGGGTCCGGACCCAAAAGTGGTTCGCGGACCAATCTTGGGTGGGCCGGAGAGAGATAGCCAATGGTTATTTGTATTATTCGGCCGAATATAGAGGTTTAGCAAGTTCCCAATTAGAAAGCACATTATTGGGTAAGTGTCAGGGTGTTACCCTCTAGTTCTCAAGTCATTAGCTACTAAACTACTAAACAAATACAGTGCAGTTCAACCATTGACGTGGTTATAGCCACCAATATGTTTTTTGTGTTACGCCAAACTCATTTGAAAGTGTGTTTAAAAATTTTACGTGCCGTACATGTATTGTCAGAGGGTATTTTTAAACTCCGAAAAAATATTGTTTTTAACTTCTGTACAATTGGTCACACCTTCACAATAATAGGAAAAATTGGGTTCTAGAGTGACAACAGTTAAGAATCACTGTTTTAATATGAGATGTCATGTTAACGACATGAGAAATGTAACACAATTCCAATTAATTACACTTGTGGTAAATATAGCATCACAAAAAATGTCATATATACATATATATATACTTATATACACATATACATATATATATATATGGGTGTATATATATATATATATATATGTGTATATATATATATATATATGTATATATATATGTATATATATATATTTATATATCTATCTATCTATATATATCCCATATTTTACTCTATTAGTATTGCATCTATTAGTATTTTATAAGAATTGTTCCACAGTGTGATCTAAGTTTGAACCATATGGATGAGAAGACTTCAGGAGAAGCGGATGCCTGAAGACTGGATCAATAGCTGCAACATCAAAGGAGGTGTGACCGAGACACGTCTGAAACAATGGACTTTCATGCTGGGACAACAAAAGTCACGCTGGTGGCTCCTATCAGTCTACTACTGAGTCAGTCTACTACCATTTGCTCTGTGTTTACAATCAGTTAACGACTGCTGTTTTCCTCTCGTGTCTGAAATGTTTCCATGTTCCTGGTGGTGCTCCCCCCTTCATTCTTTAGTGCAAATACATTGTATCGTTCGGGACTTCCCCAATAAAATAGAGGACTCGGCGGAGTGTGCTTCAGAACGAAGTTGGAGATGTAACTGAGCACACCTCCGTTCGTTCTCCTCGCGAGTAAAAAGATCAACTCTTGTCTTCCTTTCATTCATTCTGCCTATGTTAAATAATACAGCTGTCCGCCATGTTAATTTCTCACGTCACTGGATAACCATCCAGATGTGTAGTCTGAACATATGATATATACACACGCACACAGCTAACCTGAAAGGAATGCATCCGGAGATAATCCGTAAAGAATGAAGCCATATTGTGGCCAGTCAATACTAAGAAATGTCTATTGAATGAGATTCCATTTTTTATGTGAAAGATGTAACGCCGGATCTCTTTTGACATCACAAAATAAACTTTGGAAAACAAGTAGATCAGGAGGTGCAGTGACATGCATCAACATTCCTCAAATTTTTGTGCTGTGCTGTCTTGTGTGCATGATCAAACGAGTGCTGCTTTGGTCCTGTGTCTCAAGAAAGGCTGAATTTAGTAGCAGAAATTCTGCACGCATTTTGGACATAATGCCCCACGAGCGCTGCCTGGGATGGCAAATGTTTGAGAGGAAGGGATGATCCTCCCTCGGGCAATTCAGCTCTGACTCGTTAAAAATACTCGGCAAGGCTGCTTGGCGTGTCCCACGTCAAACGAAAACACGCTTTGTCCCTGAAATGTTCACTCCACATGCGCATAAACCTGCTCATCCTTGTGAACAACGAGAGAATGAGAAAACCAGTTTAAGTACATTTTCTGTAAAAATCGTGGAATAATATACCATTGCTGTTCAACCTTGATTGCCGTTTCTGGTCAACCCCTGACAAAAGTTTGCAATGCATTATGCCATTGTCATCCTTGTCATCAATCATGAGCTCAACTAGACATAGCAGTCAGAAGGACAACGATCATGCATTGTCTAAAATAAAGAATATAAAGAAACGTAGACCATCAGAGGACAAAATGATGGAAATGGAAAACAACAAAGAACAACACGGAATCCAAATTGTGCCAGATGTGTGAGGCATCAGAATGCAACTGGTGTATATTGACATTGGTCTTATAAATGCTGACAAGTAACATATTTTCACAACCTTAGTAAACACTTTCTCCAAAATGGATGAGGTGCCTTATAATGCGGAGCGACTTATGGGCGGCCCAAGTTCTAAGTCTGTTCATGGGTGACTTTAATGAGCTCCACTTGACTGGGTTCATTACACAGAGTGATTAGCACCCTCTGTTGGTGAAGGTTTAATACTTCAGAGAACTGTGTTGACAGGGAGAATTTAAACAATCTGTTACTCCCCTTTGTTGGTCACGGTTCAGAAAAAAACAAACTAAACAAACCAAAAAACAGACGCTTCCCAAAGCACACCACTCGACATCTCTCTAACCAGCCATCTCATTGGCTGAGGCTGAAGCAATCACAGAATGCTTTGCATCACTTGGGGTATGAATGGCATAAGAGATGATGTTTTGTGTTAATTTTATTTATTTTTGGGACATGAATGGCATGAGAGATACATGATTTGTGTTGATTATATTTCTTTATTCCGTGTTTTGGTTGTTTCATTGTTTGCTAGTATGCTTTTCGGTTGCTGTTGGGTGATAGTTCTGCATTTGATGTAAAACTGTGACCGTACATCGTCTGTGTAGAAGGTGACATTTGGTTATCCCGTACTGTTAAGTTAATCTGTCTGATTGCACAGTTGGTTGAGTTGTCATAAAAGCTGGCATCATATTAGAGAGGCCACACTGCAGTGAGACTAACAATGACTCTCGATGTTGAGCGAGGACTATTAAAAAAACAAATAACGTGTATATTTTTAATACTTCAACAAAGTACAACCGAACTCTGTTTCGAACCCACTGCTGGTTTTAAAATGTACAATCGCGCATGAATGCAAACCGAAGGTAAGCTTTGACATGCCTGCGCCCAATAATACGGTGCACCTTATATATATGTTAAAGACAGAAATAGTACCCAGCACTGAGACTCACCCTTTTAATATGGTGCACCAAGGGCTGGGCGATAAACCGAAAATTTACCGTCACCGAAATGTATTACAATGGCCGACATCATTTTCCCCATGTCGGTAAATTCGGTGTCTGAAAAAAAAAAAAATTTAAGTCTTTTCTGTCTGCGGCGATGTTCATGCCTCTTTAAGATGGCTACAGCGCATGTAGTCACGTGACTCATGCGCTGTAGAACAATGTAAGACGCGTTCGTAGCTGGCGATTCAAATCCTAAAGCGGCTGACACGGCTGCAGACGAAGTAACGTTAGTTGAAATTGTTCCTGTCGCGCTTGTCCCGAAAAGAAATTGGACATCTGTCGTTTGGAAATGTTTTGGGTTCCATAAAGACGATGTTTGGGCAAAAGAACATGAACTACAATGTGCGTCGTAAGCACCTGAAACAGCGCGTCCAACCTTTTCTTTTTCACCACCCACAACACAACCATGCTGTTGACTTGGAGCTTGTGCTAAAAGTTCAAAGTGAGAAGCAAGGTTCGACAAGTGACATCAGCCCATAACGGAGGCGACACCATACGAGAGAACGTCTCAGAGGTGGACGCGATAGCCTAGCACATAGCTAAAGATAGAGCTCCTCTAGTTACAGTGGAGCGCACAGGATTTAAACGCCTCATGAACGTGGCCGACAAGAGGTACGAAAATATTTGTCGCAAACAGCACTTCCCGATATGGACAACATTGGGACGAGAGCGGAGACATGTCGAGCATTTTGCATCCACATCCGACTTGTGGTCGAGTCGCAACATGCATCCCTGTTTGAGCCTGAATGTGCAGTACATAGACGACAAGTGGCGACCGCGCACCAGAGTACTCGAGACGGCACATTTTCCTGATGAAGCACACTTGTTTATTTGGCATTGGCATTCCATTGACATTTTTTTCATTTTATTAAGCATTTTGTTTACAGGGGACTAGCTCCTTTGCACATGGCATTATTTATATTGTTTACAAGATACCTTTACACAAATCTAGGCCTTTGCAACATCTCGGCACAATATATGTGCAGAAAAAAGATTTTGTGAGAGGTACCCTGTTTCTCCTGTTCTTTGTGACATTGTTCAAGTCATGCAAAGCAAGCTGTTTTGAATGTTTATTCAGATGATTTTTGTACTTTCATTTTACATTGAAAGTAATGTGTACCGGTTGGTCAATAAAAAAAACTGTTAATATGCATTTCCTGCATTTATTTTGATTTTGGTCCTCAGGGGGAATTTATCACGCATTTATCGTTATCGAGGTAAAATTGCCCAATTTATTGCGATATTGATTTTAGGTCATATCGCCCAGCCCTAGGTGCACCTTATGATCGTGAAAATAGGGGAACTGAATAAAGTTTGTCTGTCTCTTACTTATGATTAATCTCATTGGTTCTTCTAGCTAAGTTTTTTTTCAGGTTGCTATTTACCTTACATGTTTTGACAGAAGTCATTTGCCATCTTCAGGGTGAGGTAAAATATTTTAATGAAAATAGTGGGAACCCTGTATTCCTTCATTATCAAAATTAAAAATGCCAAATCAGTGGACTGTACTTCAAAATTCTTCTTCTTCAATGCTGCTAAACAGGAGCATATTTGTGGTTTTGGACTTGAATATTACCAAAGCTCAAGTTTCTTTTCAAAATGGAGTTAAAAACAAATAAAACATTTTTTTCCACCCCCAGAACGGAGTCCCAGACTATTCAATCAATTTTATACTGTAAATGCCTTGGGAGAACCATTGCTAATAGGGAGGCAGGGCTGAAAAACAAACTAGCTGTGAATAGCTGCAAACAAATCATACACTTACAGCAAAGTCATCAAAATTGTTTGGCCAGTAGCCTAGCTGTTCATAGGTGCCACACTCTGTGCTGAAGTTAGAGGTGATGTTTTCCATGGTTGTATTGTATGGCACACTGAAAACACATAACAGTAAAGAGCATTATAAAACGAAGAAATACATAGCTTTTCTGTGTGAATTTAGTGACAAAAGCAATAAAGCTAAAACCACAAACATTGAGACCAAAATGATCAGCTCTTATCAGTTATTATTATTAGTATTGTTACTAACAGTTGGGAGTTAAAACAAACAACATAATTTGTCTATTGATACCTCTTATCTGCCGGTGGTTTAATGGACCCCTCAAACAGCCAGATGCCAAACACAGCAAATATATAGTAAACTACCTGTCGAGAGAACAACGTACATTCCCAATTTAATGTTTTATCACCTTGTTTTCTATTTTGACAAGAAAAAATAAATACATTACAATGAAATTTAAGATTACCACTGAAGTTAGACAAAAATTCAGCTGAAAAACTGAGCTTGGTATTTTCATAATAGAGTAAATTATTTTTTGGCGCATGAATCCAGATCACCCCACTTGTTTGTAGAGAAAGCATCTTTGAGCTGGTCTCTCCTTTAGATTTCTAACTTCATAAAGTATTAGCAATCAAACAGTATGACAATTTCATCTGGATTGAAAAAATCATGTTGAAATAATCCCAATCATTGCAAGGCTATATTCCAATATTGGTAAAAGATACAAAAATACCAAAGAAAAAATTGCAACAAAACCTAATACAAGCAACCCTATATATTCTTGCAAAAATGGTAGAAGGGAACAAATAAAGTGAAGTCAAGACTGACTAAATGTCACGAGAGTGATAGGTAACATTTAATTAATTAGATGTTGTGTTAATAGTTAATCACATTTTAATTTGAGACATTTACCCGAAACTATCAACTTTTTTTTCAATTCAAATAGATTTTGGTCGACACATAAGTATGTACAGTACATATATAAGCTATACAAAACCACACAGAAACACACATTTTGTTGAGTACTTTTTTAATTATAACTATATATTAACATTCCAGTCCAATGTTTTGTTATCTAAAGATCTTGTTTTGCTCACCACCAGTATCCCTGCAAAGGCTCTTAGGTTTTTCACCAGGTCCAGCAAGGTA